>NC_056732.1:21880526-21939209 GCF_019279795.1 Protopterus annectens | reverse complement strand
GATATACCTGTTGCTCAGGCTGCTGCAGAGAGATTGTCCTACTGCCAGCTGTGATTTTGAGAAAAGACAAGTTGTTTATTCTCATTTTTCTCTGCATTTTGATTTAATATCTGTGTAATCTGTACAACTGTACTTATTCTTCTTCTTGTGTGTTATAGCTGTAAATCTTAGTGCTGACCTCAGTTGTACTGAAATCCTTTGTCTGGAGACCTTGTCTGATTTCTTAGTGGCAGTAAGTTTTCAGAACTGCTTTCATCCAGCCAAAGTATTCCTGCATCTGTATTGTTTGGTTTCTGTCCTGTGTTTTAAATCAGATATGCTTGTTGCTCAGGCTGCTGGTGAGAGATTGAACTACTGCCAGCTGTGATATTGAGAACAGATAAGTGTTTATTCTCATTTTTTGTCTGCATTTTGATTTAATATCTCTGTAATCTGTACAACTGTCCTGTTTCTTCTTCTTGTGTGTTACAGCTGTATATCTTAGTGTTGACCTCAGATGTAGTGAAATCCTTTGTCTGGAGGCCTTGTCTGTTTTCTTAGTGGCAGTAAGTTTTCAGAACTGGTTTCATCCTGCCAAAGTATTCCTGCATCTGTATGGTTTGGTTTCTGGCCTGGGTTTTAAATGAGATATACCTGTTGCTCAGGCTGCTGCAGAGAGATTGACCTACTGCCAGCTATGATATTGAGAAATGATAAGTGTTTATTCCCATTTTTTTGTCTGCATTTTGATTTAATATCTCTATAATCTGTACAACTGTACTTATTCTTCTTCTTGTGTGTTATAGCTGATTATATTAGTATTGACCTCAGTTGTAGTGAAATCCTTTGTCTGCAGGCCTTGTCTGTTTTCTTAGTGGCAGTAAGCTTGCAGAAATAGTTTCATCCGGCCAACATATTTTTGAATCTGTATTGTTTAGTTTCTGTCTTGTGTTTTAAATCAGATATACCTATTGCTCAGGCTGCTGCAGAGAAATTGACCTACTGCCAGCTACAATATTGAGAAAGTTTAAGTGTTTATTCTCATTTGTGCCTGCATTTTGATGTAATATCTCTGTAATCTGTACAACTGTTCGTATTCTTCTTCTTGTGTGTTATACTGTATATCTTTGTGTTGACCTCAGTTGTAGTGAATTTTTTGTTTGGAGGCCTTGTCTGTTTTCTTAGTGGAAGTAAGATTTCAGAACTGGTTTCATCCGGCCAAAGTATTCCTGCATCTTTATTGTTTGGTTTCTGTCCTGTGTTTCAAATCAGATATACATGTTGCCCCGGCTGGTGCAGAGAGATTGGCCAACTCCTAGCTTGGATATTGAGAAAAGATAAGTTTTTATTCTCATTTTTTGTCTGCATTTTGATTTAATACCTCTGTAGTCTGTACAACTGTACATATTCTTCTTCTTGTTTGTTATAGATGTATATCTTCACATTGACCTCAGTTGTAGTGAAATACTTTTTCTGAAGGCTTTGTCTTTTTTCTAAATTGCAGTAAGTTTTCTGAACTGGTTTCATCTGGCTGCAGTATTCCTGCATCCGTATAGTTTGTTTTCTGTCCTGTGTTTCAAATCAGATATACATGTTGCTCAGGCTACTGCAGAGAGATTGACCAACTTCCAGCTGTGATATTGTGAAAAAATAAGTGTTTATTTTCATTTTTTGTCTGCATTTTGATTTAATATCTCTGTAATCTGTACAACTGTACTTATTTTTCTTCTTGTGTGTTATAGCTGTATATCTCTCATTGTTGACCTCAGTTGTAGTGAAATCCTTTGTCTGGAGGCTTTGTCTGTTTTATTAGCAGCATCAAATTTTCAGAACTAGTTTCATCCGGCCAAAGTATGCCTGCATCTGTATTGTTTGGTTTTTGTCTTGTGCTATAAATCAGACATACCTGTTGCTCAGGCTTCTGCAGAGAGATTGATTGTGATTTTGAGAAAAGACAAGTGTTTATTCTCATTTTTCTCTGCATTTTGATTTAATATCTGTGTAATCTGTACAACTGTACTTATTCTTCTTCTTGTGTGTTATAGCTGTATATCTTAGTGCTGACCTCAGTTGTACTGAAATCCTTTGTCTGGAGACCTTGTCTGATTTCTTAGTGGCAGTAAGTTTTCAGAACTGCTTTCTTCCAGCCAAAGTATTCCTGCATCTGTATTGTTTGGTTTCTGTCCTGTGTTTTAAATCAGATATGCCTGTTGCTCAGGCTGCTGCTGAGAGATTGACCTACTGCCAGCTGTGATATTGAGAACAGATAAGTGTTTATTCTCATTTTTTGTCTGCATTTTGATTTAATATCTCTGTAATCTGTACAACTGTTCTGTTTCTTCTTCTTGTGTGTTACAGCTGTATATCTTAGTGTTGACCTCAGATGTAGTGAAATCCTTTGTCTGGAGGCCTTGTCTGTTTTCTTAGTGGCAGTAAGTTTTCAGAACTGGTTTCATCCGGCCAAAGTATTCCTGCATCTGTATGGTTTGTTTTCTGGCCTGTGTTTTAAATGAGATATACGTGTTGCTCAGGCTGCTGCAGAGAGATTGACATACTGCCAGCTATGATATTGAGAAAAGATAAGTATTTATTCCCATTTTTGTCTGCATTTTGATTTAATATCTCTATAATCTGTACAACTGTACTTATTCTTCTTCTTGTGTGTTGTAGTTGTATATATCAGTATTGACCTCAGTTGTAGTGAAATCCTTTGTCTGGAGGCCTTGTCTGTTTTCTTAGTGGCAGTAAGTTTTCAGAAATAGTTTCATCTGGCCAACATATTTTTGAATCTGTATTGTTTGGTCTCTGTCCTGTGTTTTAAATCAGATATGCCTGTTGCTCAGGCAGCTGCAGAGAGATTGACCTACTGCCAGCTATGATATTGAGAAATGATAAGTGTTTATTCTCATTTTTGTCTGCATTGTGATGTAATATCTCTGTAATCTGTACAACTGTTTGTATTCTTCTTCTTGTGTGTTATAGCTGTATATCTTTGGTTGACCTCAGTTGTAGTGAAATTCTTTATTTGGAAGCCTTGTCTGTTTTCTTAGTGGAAGTAAGATTTCAGAACTGGTTTCATCCGGCCAAAGTATTCCTGCATCTTTATTGTTTGTTTTTTGTCCTGTGTTTTAAATCAGATATACCTGTTGCCCAGGCTGCTGCAGAGAAATTGACCTACTGCCAGCTGTGATATTAAGAAAAGATAAGTATTTATTCTCATTTTTGACTGCATTTTGATTTAATATCTCTGTAATCTGTACAACTATACTTTTTCTTCTTCTTGTGCATTGTAGCTTTATGTCTTAGTGTTGACCTCAGTTGTAGGGAAATCCTTTGTTTGGAGGCCTTGTCTGTTTTCTTAGTGGCAGAAATATTTCAGAACTAGTTTCAAGTGGCCAAAGTATTCCTGCATCTGTATTGTTTGGTTTCTATCCTGTGTTTTAAATCAGATATACCTGTTGCTCAGGCTGCTACAGAGAGACTGACCTACTGTCAGCTGTGATATTGAGAACAGATAACTTTTTATTCTCATTTTTGACTGCATTTTGATTTAATATCTCTGTAATCTGTACAACTATACTTTTTCTTCTTCTTGTGCATTGTAGCTTTATGTCTTAGTGTTGACCTCAGTTGTAGGGAAATCCTTTGTTTGGAGGCCTTGTCTGTTTTCTTAGTGGCAGAAATATTTCAGAACTAGTTTCAAGTGGCCAAAGTATTCCTGCATCTGTATTTTTGGTTTCTATCCTGTGTTTTAAATCAGATATACCTGTTGCTCAGGCTGCTGCAGAGAGATTGACCTACTGCCAGCTTTGATATTGAGAAAAGATAAGTGTTTATTCTCATTTTTGTCTGCATTTTGATTTAATATCTCTGTAATCTGTACAACTGTTCTGTTTCTTCTTCTTGTGTGTTACAGCTGTATATCTTAGTGTTGACCTCAGATGTAGTGAAATCCTTTGTCTGGAGGCCTTGTCTGTTTTCTTAGTGGCAGTAAGTTTTCAGAACTGGTTTCATCCGGCCAAAGTATTCCTGCATCTGTATGGTTTGTTTTCTGGCCTGTGTTTTAAATGAGATATACGTGTTGCTCAGGCTGCTGCAGAGAGATTGACCTACTGCCAGCTATGATATTGAGAAAAGATAAGTATTTATTCCCATTTTTGTCTGCATTTTGATTTAATATCTCTATAATCTGTACAACTGTACTTATTCTTCTTCTTGTGTGTTGTAGTTGTATATATCAGTATTGACCTCAGTTGTAGTGAAATCCTTTGTCTGGAGGCCTTGTCTGTTTTCTTAGTGGCAGTAAGTTTTCAGAAATAGTTTCATCTGGCCAACATATTTTTGAATCTGTATTGTTTGGTTTCTGTCCTGTGTTTTAAATCAGATATACCTGTTGCTCAGGCAGCTGCAGAGAGATTGACCTACTGCCAGCTATGATATTGAGAAATGATAAGTGTTTATTCTCATTTTTGTCTGCATTGTGATGTAATATCTCTGTAATCTGTACAACTGTTTGTATTCTTCTTCTTGTGTGTTATAGCTGTATATCTTTGGTTGACCTCAGTTGTAGTGAAATTCTTTATTTGGAAGCCTTGTCTGTTTTCTTAGTGGAAGTAAGATTTCAGAACTGGTTTCATCCGGCCAAAGTATTCCTGCATCTTTATTGTTTGTTTTTTGTCCTGTGTTTTAAATCAGATATACCTGTTGCCCAGGCTGCTGCAGAGAAATTGACCTACTGCCAGCTGTGATATTAAGAAAAGATAAGTATTTATTCTCATTTTTGACTGCATTTTGATTTAATATCTCTGTAATCTGTACAACTATACTTTTTCTTCTTCTTGTGCATTGTAGCTTTATGTCTTAGTGTTGACCTCAGTTGTAGGGAAATCCTTTGTTTGGAGGCCTTGTCTGTTTTCTTAGTGGCAGAAATATTTCAGAACTAGTTTCAAGTGGCCAAAGTATTCCTGCATCTGTATTGTTTGGTTTCTATCCTGTGTTTTAAATCAGATATACCTGTTGCTCAGGCTGCTACAGAGAGACTGACCTACTGTCAGCTGTGATATTGAGAACAGATAACTTTTTATTCTCATTTTTGTCTGCATCTTGATTTAATATCTTTGTAATCTGTACAACTGTACTTATTCGTATTCTTGTGTGTTATAGCTGTATATCTCTCAGTGTTGACCTCAGTTGTAGTGAAATCATTTGTCTGGAAGCCTTGTCTGTTTTCTTAGTAGCAGTAAGTTTTCAGAACTAGTTTCATCCGGTCAAAGTATTCCTGCATCTGTATTTTTGGTTTCTATCCTGTGTTTTAAATCAGATATACCTGTTGCTCAGGCTGCTGCAGAGAGATTGACCTACTGCCAGCTTTGATATTGAGAAAAGATAAGCGTTTATTCTCATTTTTTGTCTGCATTTTGATTTAATATCTCTGTAGTCTGTACAACTGTACATATTTTTCTTCTTATGTGTTATAGATGTATATCTTCATGTTGACCTCAGTTGTAGTGAAATCCTTTGTCTGAAGGCTTTGTCTTTTTTCTAAATGGCAGTAAGTTTTCTAAACTGGTTTCATCTGGCCGAAGTATTCCTGCATCTGTATAGTTTGGTTTCTGTCCTGTGTTTTAAATCAGTATACCTCTTGCTCACGGTACTGCAGAGAGATTGACCAACTGCCAGCTGTGATATTGTGAAACATTAAGTGTTTATTGTCATTTTTTGTCTGCATTTTGATTTAATATCTGTGTAATCTGTACAACTGTACTTTTTCTTCTTCTTGTGGATTATAGCTGTATATCTTAGTGTTCACCTCAGTTATAGTGAAATCCCTTGTCTGAAGGCCTTGTCTATGTTCTTAGTGGCAGTAAGTTTTCAGAAATGGTTTCATTCTGCCAAAGTATTCCTGCATCTGTATTGTTTGGTTTCTGTCCTTTGTTTTAAATCAGATATACCTGTTGCTCAGACTGCTGCAGAGAGATTGACCTACTGCCAGCTGTGATATTCAGAAAAGGTACGTTTTTATTCTCATTTTTATCTGCATTTTGATTTAATATCTCTGTAACCTGAACAACTGTACTTTTTCTTCTTCCTCTGTGTTATAGCTGTATATCTTGGTGTTGACCTCAGATGTAGTGAAATTCTTTGTCTGCAGGCCATAACTGTTTTCTTAGTGGCAGTAATTTTCAGAACTAGTTTCATCTGGCCAAAGTATTCCTGCATCTGTATTGTTTGGTTTCTGTCCTGTGTTTTAAATCGGATATACCTGTTGCTCAGGCTGCTGCAGAGAGATTGACCAAGTACCAGCTGTGATATTGAGAAAAGATAAGTGTTAATTGTCATTTTTTGTCTGCATTTTGATTTAATATCTCTGTAATCTGTACAACTGTACTTCTTCTTCTTCTTCTTCTTATGTGTTATAGCTGTATATCTTAGTGTTGATCTCAGTTTTAGTGTAATCCTTTGTCTGGAGGCCTTGTTTGTTTTGTTAGTGGCAGTAAGTTTTCAGAACTGGTTTCTTCCGGCCAAAGTATTCCTGCATCTGTATTGTTTGGTTTATGTCCTGTGTTTTAAATCAGATATACCTGTTGCTCAGGTTGCTGCAGAGAGATTCTCCTACTGCCAGATGTGATATTGAAACAAGATAAGTGTTTAATCTCATTGTTGTCTGCATTTTGATGTAATATCTCTGTAATATGTACAACTGTACTTATTCTTCCTGTGTGTTATAGCTGTATATCTTACTGTTGACCTCATTTGTAGTGAATCCTTTGTTTGGAGGCCTTGTCTGTTTTCTTAGTGGCAGTAAGTTTTCAGAACTGGTTTCATCTGGCCAAAGTATTTGTGCGTCTGTATTGTTTGGTTTCTGTCCTGTGTTTTAAATCATATATACCTGCTGCTCAGGCTGCTGCAGAAAGATTGACCTACTTCCAGCTGTGATATTTAGCAAAGATAAGTGTTTACTCTCATTTTTGTCTGCATTTTGTTGTAATATCTCTGTAATCTGTAAAACTGTCCGTATTCTTTTTCTTGTATGTTATAACTGTATATCTTTGTGTTGACCTCAGTTGTGAAATCCTTTGTCTGGAGGCCTTGTCTGTTTTCTTAGTGGCAGTAAGATTTCAGAACTGGTTTTATCCGGCCAATGTATTCCTGCATCTTTATTGTTTGGTTTCTATCCTGTGTTTTAAATCAGATATACCTGTTGATCAGACTGCTGCAGAGGGATTGACCTACTGCCATCTGTGATATTCAAAAAAGGTACGTTTTTATTCTCATTTTTCTCTGCATTTTGATTTAATATCTCTGTGACCTGTACAACTGTAGTTATTTTTCTTCCACTGTGTTATAGCTGTATGTCTTGGTGTTGACCTCAGATGTAGTGAAATCATGCAGGCCATAACTGTTTTCTTGGTGGCAGTAATTTTCAGAACTAGTTTCATCCTGCCAAAGTATTCCTGCATCTGTATTGTTTGGTTTCTGTCCTCTGTTCTAAATTAGATATACCTGTTGCTCAGGCTGCTGCAGAGAGATTGACCAAGTGCCAGCCGTGATATTGAGAAAAGATAAGTGTTTATTGTCATTTTTTGTCTGCATTTTGATTTAATATCTTTGTAATCTGTACAACTGTACTTATTCTTCTTCTTGTGTGTTATAGCTGTATATCTCTCAGAGTTGACCTCAGTTGTAGTGAAATCCTTTGTCTGGAAGCCTTCTCTATTTTCTTAGTGGCAGTAAGTTTTCAGAACTGGTTTCATCCGGCCAAAGTATTCCTGCATCTGTATTGTTTGGTTTCTGTCTTGTGTTTTAAATCAGATATACCTGTTGCTCAGGCTACTGCTGAGAGATTGACCTACTGCTAGCTGTAATATTGAGAACAGATAAGTGTTTATTCTCATTTTTTGTCTGCATTTTAATTTAATATCTCTGTAATCTGTACAACTGTACTTATTCTTCTTCTTATGTGTTATAGCTGTATATCTTAGTGTTGACCTCAGTTTTAGTGTATTCCTTTGTCTGGAGGCCTTGTCTATTTTCTTAGTGGCAGTAAGTTTTTAGAACTGGTTTCATCTGGCCAAAGTATTCATGCATCTGTATTGTTTGGTTTCTGTCCTGTGTTTTAAATCAGATATACCTGTTGCTCAGGCTGCTGCAGGGAGCTTGACCTACTGCCAGTGATGCTATTGAGAAAAGATAAGTGTTTATTCTCATTTTTTGTCTGCATTTTGATTTAATATCTCTGTAATCTTTACAACTGTACTTATTCTTCTTCTTGTGTGTTATAGCTGTGTATCTTAGTATTGACTTCAGTTGTAGTGAAATCCTTTGTCTGGAGGCCTTGTCTGTTTTCTTAGTGGCAGTAAGATTTCAGAAATAGTTTAATCCAGCCAACATATTCCTGAATCTGTATTGTTTGGTTTCTGTCCTGTGTTTTAAATGAGATATACTTGCTGCTCATGCTGCTGCAGAGAGATTGACCTACTGCCAGCTTTGATATTGAGAAAAGATAAGTGTTTATTCCCATTTTTGTCTGCATTTTGATTTAATATCTCTGTAATCTGTACAATTGTACTTATTCTTCTTATTGTGTGTTATAGCTGCATATTTCTCAGTGTTGACCTCAGATGAAGTGAAATCCTTTGTCTGGAGGCCTTGTCTGTTTTCTTAGTGGCAGTTAGATTTTAGAGCTAGTTTCATTGGCCAAAGTATTCCTGCATCTGTATTGTTTGGTTTCGGTCCTGTGTTTTAAATCAGATATACATGTTGCTCAGGCTGCTGCATAGAGATTGACCTACTGCCAGCTGTGATATTGAGAAAAGATTAGTGTTTATTCTCATTTTTTGTCTTCATTTTAATTTAATATCTCTGTAATCTGTACAATTGTACTTATTCTTCATCTTGTGTGTTATAGCTGTATATCTTAGTGCTGACCTCAGTTGTAGGGAAATCCTTTGTCTGGAAGTCTTGTCTTTTTTCTTAGTGGCAGTAAGTGTTCAAAACTGGTTTTGTCCAGTCAAAGTATTCCTGTATCTCTATTGTTTGGTTTCTGTCCTGTGTTTTAAATCAGATATACCTTTTGCTCAGGCTGCTGCAGAGAGACTAACCTACTGCCAGCTGTGATATTAAGAAAAGATAAGTGTTTATTCTCATTTTTGTCTGTATTTTGATTTAATATCTCTGTAATCTGTAAATATGTACTTATTCTTCTTCTTGTGTTTTATAGCTGTCTATCTCTTGGTGTTGAGTTTAGTTTTAGCGAAATCTTTTGTCTGGGGACCTTGTCTGTTTTCTTGGTGGCAGTAAGTTTTCAGAACTCGTTTCCCTTAGACAAAGTATTCCTGCATTTTGATTGTTTGGTTTCAGTCCTGTGTTTTAAATCAGATATACCTGTTGCCCAGGCTGCTGTAGAGAGATTGACCTATTGCTATCTGTGATATTGCGAAAAGATAAGTTTAGTCTCATTTTTGTCTGCATTTTGATTTAATATCTCTGTATTATGTACAACTGTACTTATTATTATTATTGTGTGTTATAGCTGTATATCTTAATGTTGACCTCAGTTGTAGTGAAATCCTTTGTCTGGAAGCATTATCTGTTTTCTTAGTAGCAGTAAGTTTTCAGAACTAGTTTCATCTGGTCAAAGTATTCCTGCATCTGTATTGTTTGCATTTTGTCTTGTGTTTTAAGTCAGACATACCTGTTGCTCAGGCTGCTGCAGAGAGACTGACCAAATGCTAGCTTTGATATTGAGAAAAGATAAGTTTTTATTCTCATTTTTTGTCTGCATTTTGATTTTATATCTCTGTAGTCTGTACAACTGTACATATTCTTCTTTTTCTGTATTATAGATGTATATCTTCACATTGATCTCAGTTGTAGTGAAATCCTTTGTCTGAAGGTTTTGCCTTTTTTCTAAATGGCAGTAAGTGTTCTGAACTGGTTTCATCTGGCTGAAGTATTCCTGCATCCGTATAGTTTGTTTTCTGTCCTGGGTTTCAAATCAGATATACATGTTGCTCAGGCTACTGCAGAGAGATTGACCAACTTCCAGCTGTGATATTGTGAAAAAATAAGTGTTTATTTTCATTTTTTGTCTGCATTTTGATTTAATATTTGTGTAATCTGTACAACTGTACTTATTTTTCTTCTTGTGTGTTATATCTGTATATCTCTCAGTGTTGATCTCAGTTGTAGTGAAATCCTTTGTCTGGAGGCCTTGTCTGTTTTCTTAGCAGCATCAAATTTTCAGAACTAGTTTCATCCGGCCAAAGTATGCCTGCATCTGTATTGTTTGGTTTCTGTCCTGTGTTTTAAATCAGATATGCTTGTTGCTCAGGCTGCTGCTGAGAGATTGGCCTACTGCCAGCTGTGATATTGAGAACAGATAAGTGTTTATTCTCATTTTTTGTCTGCATTTTGATTTAATATTTCTGTAATCTGTACAACTGTCCTGTTTCTTCTTCTTCTTCTTGTGCATTATAGCTGTATGTCTTAGTGTTGACCTCAGTTGTAGTGAAATCCTTTGTCTGGTGGCCTTGTCGGTTTTCTTAGTCACAGTAAGATTTCAGAACTGGATTCATCCGGCCAAAGTATTCTTGCGTCTGTATTATTTGGTTTCTGTCCTGTGTTTTAAATCAGATATGCTTGTTGCTCAGGCTGCTGCTGAGAGATTGACCTACTACCAGCTGTGATATTAAGAAAAGATAAGTTTTTATTCTCATTTTTGTCTGCATTTTGATTTAATATCTCTGTAATCTGTACAACTGTATGTATTCTTCTTCTTGTGTGTTATAGCTGTATATCTTAGTGTTGACCTCAGTTGTAGTGAAATCCTTTGTCTGGAGGCCTTGTCTGTTTTCTTAGTGGCAGTAAGTTTTCAGAACTGGTTTCATCCGGCCAAAGTATTCCTGCATCTGTATGGTTTGTTTTCTGGCCTGTGTTTTAAATGAGATATTCGTGTTGCTCAGGCTGCTGCAGAGAAATTGACCTACTGCCAGCTATGATATTGAGAAAAGATAAGTGTTTATTCCCATTATTTGTCTGCATTTTGATTTAATATCTCTATAATATGTACAACTGTACTTATTCTTCTTCTTGTGTGTTATAGTTGTATATATCAGTATTGACCTCAGTTGTAGTGAAATCCTTTGTCTGGAGGCCTTGTCTGTTTTCTTAGTGGCAGTAAGTTTTCAGAAATAGTTTCATCCGGCCAACATATTTTTGAATCTGTATTATTTGGTCTCTGTCCTGTGTTTTAAATCAGATATACCTGTTGCTCAGGCTGCTGCAGAGAGATTGACCTACTGCCAGCTATGATATTGAGAAAAGATAAGTGTTTATTCTCATTTTTGTCTGCATTGTGATGTAATATCTCTGTAATCTGTACAACTGTTTGTATTCTTCTTCTTGTGTGTTATAGCTGTATATCTTTGGTTGACCTCAGTTGTAGTGAAATTCTTTATTTGGAGGCCTTGTCTGTTTTCTTAGTGGAAGTAAGATTTTAGAACTGTTTTCATCCGGCCAAAGTATTCCTGCATCTTTATTGTTTGGTTTTTGTCCTGTGTTTTAAATCAGATATACCTGTTGCCCAGACTGCTGCAGATAGATTGACTTACTGCCAGCTGTGATATTAAGAAAAGATAAGTATTTATTCTCATTTTTGACTGCATTTTGATTTAATATCTCTGTAATCTGTACAACTGTACTTTTTCTTCTTCTTGTGCATTATAGCTTTATGTCTTAGTGTTGACCTCAGTTGTAGGGAAATCCTTTGTCTGGAGGCCTTTTCTGCTTTCTTAGTGGCAGAAATATTTCAGAACTAGTTTCAGTCGGCCAAAGTATTCCTGCATCTGTATTGTTTGGTTTCTATCCTGTGTTTTAAATAAGATATACCTGTTGCTCAGACTGCTACAGAGAGACTGACCTACTGCCAGCTGTGATATTGAGAACAGATAACTTTTTATTCTCATTTTTGTCTGCATCTTGATTTAATATCTCTGTAATCTGTACAACTGTACTTATTCGTATTCTTGTGTGTTATAGCTGTCTATCTCTTGGTGTTGAATTTAGTTGTAGTGAAATCTTTTGTCTGGGGACCTTGTCTGTTTTCTTGGTGGCAGTAAGTTTTCAGAACTTGTTTCCCTTAGCCAAAGTATTCCTGCATTTTTATTGTTTGTTTTTAGTCTTGTGTTTTAAATCAGATATACCTGTTGCCCAGGCTGCTGCAGAGAGATTGACCTATTGCCATCTGTGATATTGCGAAAAGATAAGTTTATTCTCATTTTTGTCTGCATTTTGATTTAATATCTCTGTAATCTGCACAACTGAACTTATTCTTCTTCTTCTATGTTATAGCTGTATATCTTAGTGTTGACCTCAGTTGTAGTGACATCCTTTGTCTGGAGGCCTTGTCTGTTTTCTTAGTGGCAGTATGTTTTCAGAACTAGTTTCATCCAGTCAAAGTATTCCTGCATCTGTATTCTTTGATTTCTGTCCTGTGTTTAAATCAGATATACCTGTTGCTTAGGCTGCTGCAGGGAGATTGACCTACTGCCAGCTGTGATATTGAGAAAAGATAAGTGTTTATTTCATTTTTTTGTCTGCATTTTGATTTCATATCTCTGTAATCTGTACAACTGTACTTATTCTTCTTCTTGTTTATCCCCACCCTCCAAGTTCTTGTCTTGGTGTTAATGTTGGTGGCTCTGGAATTGCCCTCCCCTCCTGTAAGTCTGTATTTGAACACTCCTCCTGAGTCCATCTCATTTGCTCACCGAATACATTGAGATCATATTCTGAGTCTACTGTTCACTCTACATAATACAGAGAGAAGATTTGAGAAGTCCAACCTACTTACGTTCTTCCTTCCTCTCTCCTTGCACTTTGCTAACAAAAAAAAAATGAATCTGCTTTTACCGTATTTGTGTTTCCTCCTACTTTATTTTGCTTTTGCCTCTTCTTAAAAGTAATCAGCTTTATTTATTCTGCTGCATATATTGCTTATTGGTAGTAGCCTGATTAAATTGTAACTGTTATTCTAAGTCTTTTGGTTTAAGCACTTGGGCTTCATACCGGTTGTTTTACATTAAGAAGGTTTGTGGACTGCACTGTTGTGGCAGGACAGGTAGCTTACATCCTTCTAACCTGGGAATTGCTGACTGAAAGCTCAGTGTCTGCGATCCTAAAAGTGTATTAGTTCTGGTTTAGCACTTAGGCTTCAGGCCACTTATTCTACATAAGGAAGTTTTGTGGTCTGCACTCTTGTGGGAGGAGAGGCTGGATTCTGCCCTTCTGAGCTGGGAATTTCTGGTCACAGGCTTATTGCGCCTGCTTATTCGAACTGTTTCTTTCTGAAATTGGTGCACCTTGTTGCTGTAGCATAGGACCAGATTCAGGCCTGCTGAATCTAGCTTTGTTTGTATAACTTGAGCACTGATCCAGGCCATCTTTTTTGGAGAATGTTCACCCTGCACCCTAGTAGCGGGAGTGTGCAGTTAGAACTTGTCTGATTGAAGACTGCTGGAACAGTGCTCAGTTTTGAGTTTTTTTCTGGTTAATTGGGTAACTTGTTTAAATCAGATTGTTCATTTTCTATTGTTTTTTATATATATATATATATATATATATATATATAGAGAGAGAGAGAGAGAGATAAAATTTGCACTTTATTCATCTGCTTTTACTGTATTTGTGTTTCTTCCTACTTTATTACTAGGGGCATTGACTACAACTCTGAACTGAGATATATAACAATAAACAGCTTTTTATGCCCATTTAAAGTGTTTTTTTTTTATTGTATCTGCTTTATTTTCTGAAAAAAATATATACATACTTGTTTCCCACCTTTCTAAGCTAGTATAGTCCCGTTTTCAGGTTAGTGTTGAATTCAGGGCTGTGTTACAAATCTCTGTGTTTTCCCATACCTTACTTGGATAGAAGGAAGTTTCTCTGATCACCTGTGAGAGAGGGGAGCATTGAGCAGCCTATCTGTCCCTGTAGGAGTGGTTTTCACCCTGAAAGTAGTAGTTTATTGGCCATTTTGGGATAATTGTTATCTCTTTCATTTCCCTGCTATAAAAAAGGCATTTGTCCGGTTTTGTGGTTAACTAGGGTATAACTATTTCCGGCTCCACAAAGTCTCCTCTTCATTTTTCCCTTGGAACTAGACAAACTTTCAACTTAAGCACTCAAACCATTCATTTCTCAGCCCCGCACTTGCTCAAAACTCATAGCAAGTACTTATAAACCCTAGCACTACAGAAGGCCAAGGCTCTCTATTCAACCTTAATAGCCATTCAGTAAAACAGTTTACTGTACCTATCCAGGCATGTCCAAAGGGCAGTTTCAGGTGTACTCTCCAGTCCAACTGGTGAATCTGGGCATTTTGAGGCAATGTTACAACTGCCTCATGTACACAGATAACCCTCTCTTCCTACCACCAAACACTAATACATGTGAGAGATGAAATTATACAGCCAAACTGGAGGCTAAGCTCTCTCAACCCAAGACTGGATCAAGTTGAGAGGAGAAGGGAAATACTGGCATCACACCACCAGTCTCACATAGACCCATTAAACCAGCACTGACAAAAAACACACGTAAATACACAAAAACATACTCAGAGGCTCTAAATAAAATAATCTGCAAAAGCAACAGAGCCCTCCAAAACAGACATCCAGGCAACCTCAGTATGGAGAAAATTGATATATGTGCAGTAACAGAAACCTGGTTTAAGGCTCCAGAGAGCACCCCAGCACTACCAGGATACAACTCATGCCATACATTTCAGCCACAGAACCCAGACCAAAATACAAAAGGCAGGGGAGTATCCATATTCATCAAGGATGCCCACACCTCCAGGTTAGTGGCACAGCACGATACTTCAGAGATTATCCACGTGCAACTAACAATGGGCAAAACTGCAATTCAAATTGTAGCTTGATACAGATCACCCACCATGTCCCAGGACCCCCATTCCACATTTCTGGAAACAATGAGTAACATAAAGGTCCTACCAAACACCCTAATATTGGGAGATTTCAACTACCCAAAGATTAACTGGGAGAACTACTCAAGTACTAACCCCCTTGCCCAACATTTCCTAGAATTTATAAACTCAAACACCCTGGAACAACTGGTCAACACTCCCACCAGAGGTGACAACATATTGGACCTGGTCATCACCAACATGGGCGACCAGTGTTCCACACTGGAGGTCAACCCCTCGCTGGTTAGATCTGACCATAAACAAATCACTTTGGATATCCACATTCCACCCCACCCCTGGACAAGGAAACCACTGTGAAAAACTTTTCAAAAGCAAACTTCACATTATTTAAGATGAAGGTGGAATGTTTCAAAGCCCCCATGCTAAAGGATAATGCTGTCCAAGCTGCAAAATCCTTTACTAATGCATTCTATGGGCACCTACAAAAATGCATGGATTGTGCTATCCCAAGCAAAACCAAGACTCACTCCTCCAAGAAAAGGAAACCAGTCTGGTGGACCTCTGCCATAAACAAGCTATACAATAGAAGAAGGAAACTAGTAGAGAAAAGAGTAAAATCCCAAGAAGGGAAGACATCCCTGATCAGTATCAGCAAGAAACTATGATCCCTCATAAAATTGTCCAAGGCAAGCTTTGAAAGAAAACTTGTCAATGACTCCAAAGATAACCACAAGGTATTCTTTAGCTATATCAAGAATCTAAATGGCAATGCTCAGATCTGCTTGGAGTTAGTGCAGAATGGCACAAAATACACTGAACCAACCAATATTGCCAACATCCTGGCAGACAGGTTCAGTGCAAACTTCACCCCCCTCTCACCCCCAAAAGGGACCATAACTATGCCAGAAGAATGTAGAGCCCCTGAAATCACAGACACTCAGGTTAAAATAGCCCTCTCAAAAGCCAAAAACACAGCATCAGTGTGACCGGATGGTGTCCCAGGCTGCATCCTACATGAGCTCAAAGATGAACTAACCCCTCGCCTAAACACACTGTTCAAACTCAGCCTCTCCACAGGCTACGTATGCATAGAGTGCTGCACAGCAAAGGTTATTCCACTCCACAAAGGTGGAGCCACAACTGACCCTGGGAGCTATCGCTCTATAAGCCTGACTAGCTTGGTCTGCAAGGCTATGGAGCACATCATCATGGAACTCGTTAACAGAGACATTGGGAACCTCCAAACACTGGACCCTACCCAGTTCGGCTTTGTTAAGGGAAGATCATGCCTCCTAAACCTGGTGGACTTCTTTGAGACAGTTACCAAGGCTATAGATGAGGGAAAGGTGATACACACAGCCTACCTAGACCTCGCAAAGGCTTTCAACACCATTCCCCATTCTGGTATTATAGACAAGCTCACCAGCCTGAACATAAACCCCTATGTCACAAGATGGGTTGCCAATTGGCTCTTGGACAGAACCCACATGGTGAGAGTTGTGGGAGCTAGGTCTGACTCTAAACCCGTTACAAGTGGCACTCCCCAGGGCTCAGTCCTAGGACCCCTCCTGTTCAGCATATACTTCTCAGAGGCACAGACAAGCACAGGAGGACTATGGCTCACCAAGTTCGTAGACAACTGCAAACTAGGGGCTATAATTGACTCACCGGCTGACACAGACATCCTCCAAAAGGGTCTCACTGAGATGGATACCTGGTGTTAAAATCATGGCCTCAAGCTAAATGCCAAAAAGTGCATAGTTAGTCCCTTTGGAAATAAAAAAGTACCTACAAACTACCACATAGGTGGTAGTCCTCTAAATACAGAAAATGTAATAAGGGATCTGGGGACCCAAGTAGACAGTAATCTCTCCTTTGATAATCACATTGTCAAAGTGGTTAGAAAATCCTTCTATGTGGCCCACCTAATCACAAAAGCGTTTGCATCCAGATCAAAAGAGGTCATTGTGCCCCTCTACTCATCACTCATCAGACCCATCATAGAGTACAATGCCCCATTTTTGATGTACCGTACAAGACACCTGCAATAGCTGGAAAGACCACAGAAGTACCTCACAAAGAGGATCACTGGCCTCAAACAGATGCCCTATACAGCTCGACTGAAGAAACTCCAGCTGTACTCGGTTGCATACTGCCTGCTCAGAGATGATCTCTGCCTGACATACAAGGCCATGTCCAACCCAGAATTGATGGACATGCTCCACCTAAAGAAAACCTTATCCCCTTGAGCCACACACTCTAGGGATCTAAACCTCACCACAACAATAAATAGGACGTGCTGGAGGGATTGATTCCTGTGTGAGAGACTTCCCATGATTTGTAACAAGATTCCAATCTACATTAGGCAGAGCTCCTTGCTAACACTCTTCAAGAGAAACTTTGATGAGTGGATGGGAAACAAAAAGTTTACTTCGGGGATCACTTCAGTGGCTTTGTTGGACAGAGGCACAGGGAACTAATCTAAGTGGGCAGCGTAAGCCATCACAATCTGGCTAGGCTTATAAATGCCTTCGGGCAGATAACCTAGCACCTATCTATGAACCTGTGAACCTATAGAACAAGTCACTTTGTTAATCCCAGAACAAAAGCTTATCTAGCCTGCTTTCACAAACTAGTACTTACAGACAAACCTACTACTATGGACAGTCAGTTTCCCAATATTTCTCCAGCCATCCTGACATGGGCACCCTGAGGCATTATAGCAATTGCCTCATGTATGCTGACAACCACTTGCTCATAAAGCAAATACAGTATGTGAGAGATGTTACTATACCATGAAAGTAGACTCAGCCCTCTCACATAACAATAAACAAGACATCAAGCAAATTATCAGCACACACACCTCTCCTCTCACAAAAGTTATGGTCAAGATACATAAACCCTCATACGTGAAGGTACTCACCATGAGCCTACAAAAAGACCAGAGACCTTCCAAGCGCAAACAGCCCATGCATATTGGTGCATGAACAGAATTCACTACTACTCATAACACACATGTCAGTGTCTCATCAATTAAGCCCATCAGGCAAAACACCTCAAAAACCAAATGTCATGGTCATAGGCAACTCATAGTTTCATAGGTCCATAGGTATCAAGGATCTGTACTGGGTCCTCTACTGTTGCACACCTATTTCTCTGAAGTCCAGGTGAAAGTAGATGGTGTGTGGCTTACCATCTTTGCAGCTCACTGTAAACTGGGTGCAGAAGGGGTTGACGTGTAATTGGTGCCAAAGCTATGGACTAAAACTAAATGCAAAAAAGAATACCTCATTATCCCCTTTGGCAAAGAACTAACTCCTGCTAAATATCACACAGATAGCACCCCTCTGAACTCAAACCTAGTGATATGAGATTTGGGTATACAGACTTATAACAATCTAAACTCTGATCACCACGTGTCTATAGTGGTAAGAAAAGCATTCTACATTGCGCATTTCATAAATAGCGGCATTGCATCTAAGACTAAGGAAGTTATAACTCTGCTGTACATGACCCTTATCAGATCACTAATAGAGTACAATGCTCCCTTCTGTATGTATCACACCAGACACTTGCAGCAACTGGAGAGACCACAGCGGTTTCTAACTAAGAGAATCCAGGAACTCCAAAATGTTACTTAAATAAAAAGACTGAAAGCCCTGAAACTGTATCATACAGGCTTCTGAGACGTGATCTGTGCCTGTCCTACACAGCAGTCTGTGACTCTGCCCTAATGGAAATGCTGCCTGTCACTGTACTGTGTATCATACAGGCTTCTGAGACGTGATCTGTGCCTGTCCTACACAGCAGTCTCTGACTCTGCCCTAATGGAAATGCTGCCTGTCACTGTACTGTGTATCATACAGGCTTCTGAGATGTGATCTGTGCCTGTCTTACACAGCAGTCTCTGACTCTGGCCTAATGGAAATGCTGCCTGTCACTGTACTGTGTATCATACAGGCTTCTGAGACATGATCTGTGCCTGTCCTACACAGCAGTCTCTGACTCTGCCCTAATGGAAATGCTGCCTGTCACTGTACTGTGTATCATACAGGCTTCTGAGACGTGATCTGTGCCTGTCCTACACAGCAGTCTCTGACTCTGCCCTAATGGAAATGCTGCCTGTCACTGTACTGTGTATCATACAGGCTTCTGAGATGTGATCTGTGCCTGTCCTACACAGCAGTCTTTGACTCTGCCCTAATGGAAATGCTGCCTGCCACTGTACTGTGTATCATACAGGCTTCTGAGACGTGATCTGTGCCTGTCTTACACAGCAGTCTCTGACTCTGCCCTAATGGAAATGCTGCCTGTCACTGTACTGTGTATCATACAGGCTTCTGAGACGTGATCAGTGTCTGTCCTACACAGCAGTCTCTGACTCTGCCCTAATGTAAATGCTGCCTGTCACTGTACTGTGTATCATACAGGCTTCTGAGATGTGATCTGTGCCTGTCCTGCACAGCAGTCTCTGACTCTGCCCTAATGGAAATGCTGCACATCCACAAATCAAATGGGACAAGAGTCACTCATTCCAGGGATCTCAATCTAGTCTGTGATATTAATAGAATGTGCTGGACAGACAGATATGTCTCCCAGAGATTGCCGCTGGTCTGGAATAAGCTCCCACTTCACGTGAAGCACAGTTCCTCAATGACCCTATTTAAGAACAACCTTCACAATTGGATGGGTGACCGTAAATTCACCCCAAGAGTGACACTTATGTCCCTTATGGTGCTGATGATAGAGTCCTTCTGCTAACTATGACCATCTAACTATGGTCAATTACGGTACACAGGTTTTCTTACATGACTAAGCTTGTAAAGGCCCTAAGGCCATTAGCCTGGTAACCAGCTATGAACCTATGAACCTATATGTGTGTGTGTGTGTGTGTGTGTGTGTGTGTGTGTGTGTGTGTGTGTGTGTGTGTGTGTGTGTGTGTGTGTGTGTGTGTGTCTGTGTGTGTAGAGGCAGGCGTGCTTCTGCAAGGTGATGGGCCATTCCACAGGAGGTCCCAATAGCTGACCACTTGCTGCCACCTAATTCTAGTTTCTAACACAGCATGGACAGATGATATGCTTTAAGCAGGAATGAATATGACACTGGACTGTTGTGTAGCCCTTTGATGCTCAGTCCTAAGCTAGCAGAAGGAATGGATTGATTGGGTAGAGTCAGTGCAACCATTGGGCAGGGTCACCTGGATGTGGCAATGGAGAGTAACACTAAAGATGCCCAGATTTGACCTTTAGCTGTTTCTGTTGGCTGTTATTCATTTTATGTTGTGAATTAATAGGCTAAGTGCTGCCAGAGTCGCGTCGTGGTTAGTATTGCTACCTCACAGTGCTTTGTTCTCTGGTTCATATTCTCAATGCGTTTCATTCTGTGTGAGATCTGCATGCCTTCATGTCTTTCTTTCTTTATATTTTGATTTCGTTCTTTTTTTCTTTCTTTTCTTTCCTTTTTCCTCCATTCAAGTTCAAACCCAGTCCATTAATAGCCACAACACTCAGTCAAAACTAATTGTCAGCATTCAAAAACAAGATGGTACCAGTAACGGTACACCAAAGAGATGAATTCCTCACTCCACAAAGTGTAATGACTGTACTCTTTCCAATACTTAATTAAGCATGTTAACTGTCTGTTGTTTGACTGGGGTAAAGCACTGATCTCACAGGACCGTTTTCAGGCTCAGGACAGGGTCTACGGCACAGATTACACCACTTAAGCAATACACTAAAGTGTTACATTTACATTTCAAGGCACTGTACAAAGCTTGTACAAAGTACAGAAAACATTGCAGTGTTACAATCATATCTGAAGGTACTTGCAATATGTAATAGAAAACATTTAAATGCTAGATGTACATTTCTGTGCAAACTATGGAATTTCATTTGTCAATAAACTTTAGCTTTTCTAGCACCTAATTGGTATCTTCTCCCCATCTCATTCATCATAATTTTCTGAAGTACATGAAACTTAAAAGTTTTTAAATTGTTACCGTTACTCTAGGAGCAACTCAGCTACGCAGTGAGCAACATTGCCTTATTGATCGACCTTAGCGTACACAAAGTATAGGTCCCTCTTGTAGGTTCGGCACTACCAGCACAGTCGTGTCAAATTAACCCATTCCCTTCCCTAATGAAACATACAGTAAGACCCTGGTGTCATGGGCGGGCAGTCTCCCATCGTCTCTCTGAGCAGCCTGGTAGACATGGGGATTCTGAGGCAATGTAGCAATTGCCTCATGTATGCTGACAACCACTTACTCCTAAAATAAATACTTTATGTGAGAGATGTAGTTACACTATGAAACTGGAGGCAAGACTCTTACATAAGGACAAATCTAATGCCAAACAGGTTGTCAACACACTCACACTTCCCACACTAAATAAGGCACATATACCCACAAATGTGGAGGTACTCACTAGTAACGTATAACTTATCAATTCTTATCTGTTCAGCTCCATCACTTCCCACCCTACAACAACTCACCTAGGAATCCTTTAGCTCTGTGTAAAGTTGGATCACTCAGATCCAACTAATCCTAAACCCTAATAAAACCAAATTGCTACTTTTTACCCCCAACAAAACCATTTCCACCCCTCTATCCTTCACTATCTCCTCCAAAAATGGCACTGTTATATCTCCCTCTGACCATACCAAACTCCCAGGTGTTGAAATTCATAAAAATCTACACTTCAGTATCCACATTTCACAAACATCAAAAAAGTCAATAAAAAATGGGAACACCATATAGGCACAGGAAATCCTTCTCGAAACAAGCATGGATTACCCTAGCCCAAACTCACCTCTTGTCTACCCTAATGTATGCGACTCCAATTCTTACCCAGCTTAGAAAACTTAACCTTGCCAGATTTGAATCATGTTATAATAAAATCCCCAAGTTTGCAAACAACTCCACCTTTAGAACCCATCATTGCCAGGCTCTAAGGGAACTGCTATGGCTGGAACTTCCCCAGCTACCAACCTATCATCAATTAGTCATTGCCTATAATGTGGTAATACATCCAGAAAAAAAACATGCACTAGGCTAACTTCTCACCCACTATAATACAAATTGTCCTCTCCAATCTTCCGACAAACCCCTCCTCTGTATCTCTAGGGCTAACAATACTGCAGGAAAAGCACTGTTCTCCCACTCCAGAGCTAGAACCTGGAATAATCTCCCTCCTGCTCTGATTTCTGCCTCTACCTCTTCTCATTTTAAAAACTCACCTAGAACACACCTAAAGAATAAGTGTCTATGCCCATGTATTACATCATAAGTTCTCAAATTATTCCACTTATATACCTCACTTCCTAATATACCTCCTGTAATATATATTACAGTCTAGGTCTTCTCCTAATGCTGATTGAATTTGTATACTTATTCTGTTATTAACCATGTGTAACTATTTTTTCCTGTATATATAGGTCTTGTTATGTCTTCTCCTATCTACTATATGTTATATTGTTTGAAAATTCTCTGTATACTGTACTTTAACATATTGTGCAAAAACATTTCTCCCTGGGCCTCCATTGAAAATGGACCTGTGTCCAGTCGGACCATCCCGGTTAACAAATGTAAAATAGAATACATTAAATAAATAAATAAATAAAGATAAAAGAAAAAAAATGGAAAAACTAGAACCACAATCAAACTTTTAATAAAATTTGAGAAGTATAAAACACAGAATAAGTGAATAAGTGTCATAATACACTTTCTCCATAAAGGCTTCATCAGGCTGATACAACCAAAACTGAGATAATTTATATTGATAGTGAATAAGTCACATGATGGTATTTAACTTGATTATGCAAAAGCCTTAAAGAAGGCTTTAAAGTTACCATGTCATTAAGACCATGGGTAATATGAGCGCTGAACCTGAAAATCCATTTGAGGTCTTCATATTCAGTGAGGTCTTTCATGTTGCGCCTCTTAAAGATGTTGGTAGTGTTTTCAGCATTGTGAAAGTAAAAGTGTGAGTACTATCATTGTCCTTTATGTGGTTACATAAAGCATTAGTTGGGATGTTCCTGTTTATATCCAAGAGATGTTGCCCTACTCTCTCTTTTAATTTTCTGTTGGTCTTCCCTATATAATATGCATTACATTTGCAATGTGGCATAATAAATGAGATTAGTAGAGTTACAATTACCATAAGCATATAGAGTGAAATCCTCTCCACTCACAGGATACTGGATGTGTTTGTCAATGTATATGTAGGTGCAGTAAACACAACTGTTACATCTAAAAGTCCCTTTCTTGTTGTTCCTAAAGGATGGAAAAATAAGCAGCTGTTCCTTATAATAAAGTTTATTCTTAAGATCGGCACTTCTTTTATGACTAAAACTAGGTGCCCACCCACGCGGCCAATTGTTTCTGCTCATGGATGGGCCACAGAGCCCATATCAAAATATTTGGATACCAAATTAAAAGTAAATGTATCAAGGACTGGCACCACTCTTAAGGACATGAATGACTTTTAACATTAACTGTCCCTATGGTCAGCTAGCAATACTGACAATGACTTTTATTTTGCAACATTGGACGTGGACTCTTTATTTACAGTCATTACATATGACATTGGCATTAAATCTATCAAATACTATCTTCTTGAATTTTCAGATTGTATGTTAGCTCAAATAGATGTTGTTTGTGAATTATTTAATGTTAACTCCAAAACACTTCACAAACCGATGAAGACAAAAAGATGCCAAGGACCCAATCAATCACAGTCTGCTATTGCATCAGCTTTCATATAGTATAGACTTTACCAAAATGATTGAAACAGTAGTCCAGGTATAAAACTGTAAAAACCTCAGGTCAACGGACTTAAAAATAACGTGAGAACTTTTATTGTAACATAAGCACTTTCGGAAGGCTTATCCTCCCTTCCTTCCTCAGACAAAGTTTAAACACTAATACATACATTATCTGCTTAACAGCATCATTAATTACTTACCATTCAATTAGTATTTATTCAATTAACATCATATTGTGTTGTTAGAACTAGGTCTGGTGTATTTTAAAAATCAATACCAAGTCCCTCACTACAATCTGCACACCCTATACCAAAGCCCCTATGAAATCTAACAATAGTCATGTAAGATCCTATACTGGGATTGCCTATGTGTTCCATATGCCATACCGCAAAACTCAGTATAAGAACAACACCTTCCTTCCATGATGCTTAAGACCCTATTATCTCCTTAGGGCTAAAGTTTTTAATACAGGTCAACGAAAAATGGTGTCGCTACCCTGAAACGCATATGTGCGGCCCTTATTTGCCATAAAAAAAGTTCTTCTTTTTCTTCTAAGGTCTGCTACCTGGGCCTGGTCGGGGGCCTGCCGCCGATTTTTTACCATAAAGCAAAACCAACGGTCTACATGTTCTTTAATATGACATGCACTAATGTTTTGTTAGTATCTCTCTACTCTATACCCTCTCGGTCTTTCCGATGTAAAGTCGGGCATTTTTTTAAGCTGCCAGGTAAACCACTGATTTAGATATAGTTTGTATTTCACCCGTTAATTAGCACACGAGCTCCCTTCATCTATGTTTGTCTTTTTCCCTTGTTGTGTGTGTGTACTGTTGGTCAACACTTATTATACTCGTGTCATGCTTCCATATAGGTTTAAAAAGATTCTCAGATAAACGCCAACTCAGCTTTCACCTCCTAAACATAACTATAAGGTTGTTACATTCATCTGAAAATCTGCCTATAAGGTTGTTACATTCATCCTGAAAAATCCCCTGGTTATCATAAATGGTATATAAATACTGTTGTAGAATGTGTTAGTAAAGAGCAACTTGTTTTCCCATTGTGCCATTACACAGATGGCAAATGAGTAAATCACGCTCTGATCTACCATTGTTGTGGAATGACTGTATATAAATTCTTGACATCCACTGTCATAAATATTTATGTGTGTTTCTTGTACTATGTATGGTTTCAAGAGGCTGTCCACGTATTATTTAATGTTGTTTTAATTAACAATGTATCCCTTTTTCAAAGACAACTTTATAAGAGGTTAAGGACATAGCAATGGGTATCCCAGGTACAAACATTGATGCTAACAGTGTGATGTATCAATAGGAAACAGAGTTTGCATTTTATAACAACTCGTATGCTTATAGAGTCAATTTTTTAAACTCTTTATTAATGACATCTTTCTCATTTGTAGAGGCACACCACCTGAATTTCATGAGTTCGAGCTTTACATCTATAACACTACCAACTTCTTACCTTGTAAAATGAAAGATGGATGTAAAACCAACCAACCTACCAAACATGAACTGAGGATTGCTATGCTTAATGTAGGTTCACTGACAAGATGCAGCTTGTAAGTGGATGACATGATGATACGGAGGAGGCTGGATATCCTATGTATCCAGGAGATGAGATGGAAGGGCAGTGCAGCAAAGCCACTTGACTTGGGGCCCAGACTGTACTACTCAGGTGCGGGACAGGCTGGAAATGGTGTAGGAATTGTGGTGAGACAGAGGCTTCAGAAGGCAGTGAAGGATGTCATCAGAATTAGTGACAGGCTCATGGTAGTCAGACTCCAGTGTAATGATAGGGCAGTATTCATAACCTCAGCCTGTGCCCCACAGCAGGGTTGTGATAGTGTGGAAAAGAGTGCATTCAGACAGCAGTTGCAGGACATACTAGATAAAGCAGGACAACATGAGTTGGTGTTGATAATGGGTGACTTGAATGTATATATCGGGACAGACAGAACAGGATATGAGGACTGCCTGGGTCCACATGGGTGGGACGACAGGAATAAAGAAGGAGAAGCTGTTCTAGACTTCTGTCTGGCAAATGGCTTGATATTAACCAACACATGGTTCAGAAAGAGAGACAGTCACAAGATCACATACAAGAGAAACCAACATGCAACTCAGATAGACTTCCTCCTAGTAAGGAAAAGCCACTGGGGTAGAATCCATGATTGTAAAGTCATCCCCAGTGAAACAGTCGGCCCACAGCATAAACCACTAGTTGCCACAATCAGCTGCAAGCAGTGATCAGAGAAGGCTCTAAGGTCAACTTTGACCAGGCTGAAGACCTAGAAGTTGGCTCTAGCACCCCAAGAAGAGGAGGAAATAGGTAGAGTTGAAGAAGAGTGGCAGCACCTAAAACAGCATGTGTCAGGACTACAGAAAAGATATGTGGCCAAGCCAGGTATGGAAATAAGGTACATAAGGAAAGCTGATGGTGGAATGCAGAAGTCCAGGAAATCATCAAAAAAAAGAAGGAGTGCAGGAAGAAGTGGGAGATAGAAAAGACTGGCCAGGCTAGGAAGGACTACTGGTTGGCTAATAAAGAATCTAAGAATGAAGTTGCAATAGCAAAGAATAGGGCATCAAAGGCACTGTGCCAACGTCTGGAAAGTGACTCAGTAAGGGGTACAAAGAAACAATATCAGGTTACTAGGCAAAGACAGAAAGATAAAGAAGATAGTCAGACACCCTTCATAAGGGATGCCAGATGCTTACCAGTCCACAGGACATCAAAGGCAGACTGTATGGAGTGTTTCCAGTAGCTTCTGAATGAAGGAGACCCCACAGAAGCTGTACTGCCCCAGAAACAGCCTACAATGAGAGAAGAAGAGGAGCCCACCCTAGCAGAAGTAAGAACAGTACTAAGGAAGATGAAGTCAGGGAAAGCAGCAGGCTCAGATGAGGTCACAGCAGATATGATAAGGAGGGTCCCTATTATTTAAACGAAGTTTCAAAACTTCAAACGTGCCTTCATTGATAGTTTAATGTTGAAAAGGCCAAATCCCGAACACATGGAGCAGCAATTTGTTTCCTAGGGAAAAAAATCATTGGGCCATTTTTGGGACTTTGCCATTTCCTACACTGTGGTACAATCTCGGAGTTGGTATATTTATGTAGGGGGAGTGTGGGGGTCATAGCCCCCACATGGGGGTGTGTGGGGTTTGCCTTTTTTTTTGTTTTTTTGTTTTTTGTGGACCAGTGATTTTTTTTCCCTAGGAAAAACATCACTGTTCTGTGTTTGTTGTTTGTCAAATTTGGCCTTTTTGACATTAAGCTGTTGATGAAGGCACGTTCAAAGTTTTGAAACTTTGTTGAAATAATATAGACGCAATAAAAATGCTGGGTGAAATAGGGGAGAAATAGCTCCTGAGGCTACTAATAACAGGGTGGAGAGAAAGGCATATCCCAGATGACTGGAGAATAAGCATACTCATGCCAGTGTACAAGAACAAAGGAGACATCCACAACTGTGGGCAGTACAGAGGCATCAAACTCCTACCACACTGCATGAAAGTTCTGGATAGGGTGAATGATAAATGGATACATAGAGTAGTAGAATGTAAGATGGGAGATGAATAGTTCAGATTCAGATCAGGATGCAGCACAACTGACCTAATGTTTGCTTTGAGACAGACACTTCAGAAAAAGCTAGAGATGAGGAGAGAGTCGAACTGAGCATTCCTAGACGTGGAGAAAGCATATGACAAGGTCCCAATAAAGCTGATCTGGGCAGTACTGCGGTCATTTGAAGTCCTAGAAACATTGGTAGAATTAGTGCAGGCTATGTACAAGGACCCAGTGACTCAAGTACAAACAGTGTTTGGCCATACAGAGGGGTTTCCAGTGGAAGTGGGTATACATTGGGGTTCAGCTCTGAGCCAAATGCTTTTCATACTGGTGATGGACTACATTAGCAAACAGGTTGTAGGGGACAGATCAACAAAGCTGCTGTATGCAGATGATGTTGGAGTACAGGCAGGCTCTGAGCTAGAACTTCAGCAAAGGATAGGAGAATGGAATGCAAATCTGAAGGCAGAAGTTACCAAGAATTCCTTTGCAAACTGTGAATAACATCAGTTAATTAGTGGGTGGAGCTGAGAGACAGCATTGCTGTTTTATTTAGAAATATATGTGGTTATACGAAGTGTTTGTGTGGTCTGCATTGCTCTGAGAATCACTCATCTCTGCATTTAATTTGGATTTGAAGCTCTTTATTTAAGGTTTGATCACTTCTATTTTGTACCTTATTCTAGTATTACATTTGTTTTGTTTTAAATCTTCTGTTCTGTTGGAGTTTTAAGAGTTATTCACCCACCCTCCCAGTTCTTGTTGCGTTCTTAAATTTGTTGGCTTTTAAGTTGCCCGCCTCTACTATAAATCTTATTTTGGACACTCCTCCTAGTCCCATTTCATCAGCTTATTCTACTGAGTAGAGCGAGATCATTTGGGAAGGCCCACCCCTTAGTTTATAAACCTTAAATTATCATGTTTCATTCCTTCCCAGTTAACCAAAAACAAATTGCACTTTAATCATGTGCTTTTACTGTATTTGTGTTTCTTCCTACTTTATTACTTTATTTTGCTTTTGCTGCCTGCTCTTAAAAGTACTCAATTGCATTTATTCTGCTGCATTTATTACTGCTTGTTAGTAGCCTGATTAAATTGTAACTGTTATTCTAAGCCTTTGGTTGAAGAATTTGGGCTTCAAACCAGTTGTTTTACATTAAGAAGGTTTGTGGTCTGCACTGTTGTGGCAGGACAGGTAGCTTACATCCTTCTAAGTTGGAGTTGCTGATTGAAGGCTTAGTGTCTGTTATTCTAAATGTGTATTAGTTCTGGTTTAAGCACTTGGTCTTCAGGCCAGCTACTTTACATTAAGGTTTGTGGTCTGCACTCTTGTGGGAGGAGAGGGTAGATTCTGCCCTTTTGAGCTGAGAATTTCTGGTTAAAGGCTTATTGTGCCTGCTTATTTGAACTGTTTCTTTCTGAAATTGGTGCACCTTGTTTGCTGTAGCATAGACTAGATTCAGACCTGCTGAATCTAGCTTTGTTTGTATAACTTGAGCTCTAATCCAGGCCATCTTTTTTTGGAGAAGGTTCCCCTGTACTCTAGTGGCAGGAGTGTACAGTTAGAACTTGTCTGATTGAAGACTGCTGGAACAGGGCTCAATTTTGAGCTTTTTTATTAGTTAATTGGTTAATTTGTTTAAATCAGTTTGCTCGTTTGCTACTGTTATATTTAAAAAAAGGTTCTAGCTTGTTTTCCTACCTTTCCTGTTACTAGAGTAGTCCAGATACAGATTTGCTGTTTTCAGGACTGTATTGTAGTTTCTGAGTTCCCCAGACCTTTCTGTGTTAGAGGTAAGCCTCTCAGTTTATCAGTGGGAGTGGTAAGCACTAGGTAGTCTATCTACTACAAGAGGAGTTGTTTATAGCTCCCTTTCAACCTTCTGCTTTAAAAGCCTGTGTTTGCACAGGTTTGCATGCCATGCAGTGCCACTAAACTAGGGTAAAGTATTACCGGTGCCAGAAAGTCTGCTCTTCAATTTTTTCCTTAGATCTTGCTAGTTCTCTTCTCTCTTGCGTTTAACTAGCGTATTCACCCAGCACTTCATCTGGTTTGTTGCAGCAAATAATGCAGCACACATAAGTGCTAACAGTGCTAAACATCCTATAAGGAAACAGCTCCAGTACATGTTAATAATGACCATCCCTCCTGGCATGTCTAAAGGTCAGTTCCCTGTAGTTTCTCCTATTAACCTGGTGAACTTGTACATTCTGAGGCAATGTAGAAACTGCCTCATGTACACAGACAACCCTCTCCTCTTACCTCCCAACACTCAGACTTGGGAGAGATGCACTTATATATCCAAGCTGGAAGACATGCACTCTCCAGCCAAGAGCGGAATAGCTGGTCAAGAGGAGAAGGTCAACACCTGCACCACACCACATGGAACACATAGCCCTCCAGAACACCCACCATCATAGCTCTCACATAAAAAGACAAACCACACACCCACCTTTACAGAGGCTCTCAATAGAAATCCACTCAAACAGCAGAGACCTCTAAATCAGAAATGCACTCGACCACCACAATACAGCACAAATCACAAGACACATAGCTCACCTACACCATGTACCCCTCAACCCAAGCCCCTAAGGCAAAACAGCTTGCCCAATACACTAATCATAGGTTACTCAATAGTGAGGCACACTGATATCCCACTCACTAGGTTGAATAAGGAGAAGGTAGCAGTCAGCTGTCTGTTGGGTGCCAGGATCCGACACATAAGACATGCACTCAGGTCACTCCACAACAAGTACAAGTATGACTCTGTCATTGTCCATGTGGGAGTGAATGACCTGAGAAGTATCTCCCTGGACTACATGAAAAGAGACATGGAGGAGCTCTCAGATTATGTGGCCCAGGCTGGTATGACCCTAGCCCTGAGCAGCATCCTACCATCGCCCAAAATGATACTGCAGTACAAGCAGAAAATGATTGACTTCAACAATTGGCTAAGTTTCTGGTGTCATTCTAAGGGGATCCAGTATCTGTTTGCTTTGGATGACATGATTGACAGATCTCAATGCTTTGCCAGAAATGGCCTGCATCTGTCACACCTAGGGTTCTGGATAATGGCTAAGGCTCTTGCCACCCCTATAGTGCCTTTTTAGGTGGTGTTCCAAAGACCAAATTACCAATGTAACAGCTATAAATAAATGGAATCTGAGGGTCATGCTGCTCAATGCTAGAAGTCTAAATCTCAAGATGCACTCACTCAAAGCACTCCTCAAAATGGAGAACATCGACATTTATGCTGTAACGGAAACCTGGTTTATAGCAGCAGAAAGCATCCCTGTGCTACCAGGCTATAACACATTCCACACCTTTTGGCCCCAGAAAATGGACCAGAGCTCAAAGGCAGTGGTGTCTCCATATTCATAAAGGGTATGCACACCTCCAGACTAGTAGCCCAGCATAACGCATTGAAGATACTTCAGGTACAACTAACAGTGGGTAAGATGGTGATTCAGGTTGTAACCTGTTATATGTCCCCAACCATATCCCAAGACTCTCATTCCACATTTCTAAGCACCCTGGAAATTATTAGGGTCCAACCTAACAATCTCATACTGGGTGACTTCAACTACCCCTCCATCAACTGGGAACACTACTCATGCACCAATACACTTGCCCAACACTTACTGGAATTCATTAATTCCAATGCGCTGGACCAGATCATTCTTACTCCCACTAGAGAAAGCAATATCCTTGACCTGGTTATTACTAACATGATAAACCACTGCTCAACACCAATAGTCAATTCCTCCCTAGTTAGATCTGACCACAAACTAATTACCATGGAAATCCACATCTCACCCACACCACCAGCAAAAGTAAGAACTATGAAAAACTTTCCCAAAGCTGACTTTGGGCTCCTAAAAATAGAGGTGGATAACTACATGGCACTCATGCAAATGGAAAACAGGTGCATGACTGCCGAATCATATATGAATGCACTGTATAAACACATACATAAATGCATGGAACTAGCATTACCCAACAGAACCAAGATGCTCTCCTCCAAAAAAAGGAAGCCAATCTGGTGGTCCCCTGCCATTAACAAACTCTACAACAGAAGGAAGAAACTGCTGCAGAAAAAAGTGGTACCAATACTGGAAAAGCTCCCCTATTAGCCTAAACAAAAAGTTGAGATCCATTATCAAAACCTCTAAAGCTAGCTATGAAGGCAGAATTGCAGCAGACACTAAAAACAACCACAAAGCCTTCTACAGTTATATCAAGAATCTCCACAGCAATACCCAGATTTGCTCTGAGTTACTGCACAATGGCACCTCCTATACTGAGCCAACAGATATTGCCAACATATTGGCTGATAGATTCAGTGCCAACTTTACCCCTCTCTCCCCCTAAAGGACCAATCACAATACCAGAATAATGCCAGACACCCAGCATTACTGCAGCACAGGTTAAAGCTGCATTGTCCAAGGCCAAGAATACAGCTTCCATGGGACCCAACAATATCCCTGGCTATGTTCTACATGAACTACAAAGTGAAATGGCACCACACTTGTGTGCCCTGTTCAATCACAGCCTCACCACAGGCTTTGTCCCTACAGAATGGCAGACTGCTACAGCCACCCCTCTTCATAAAGGGGAGTAACTAGAGACCCTGAGAATTCTTGCCCCATTAGCCTGACGAGTCTGATATGTAAGACTATGGAGCACATCATCATAGACCTAATTAACAAGGATATAGGGAATCTCCAAACTCTGGATCCCATGCACTTTAGTTTTGTGAAGGGTAGATCATGCCTGCTCAACCTGATTGACTTCTTTGAGTCAATCACTAGAGCTGTGGATGAGGGCAAGGCAAGTCATACAGCCTGCCTTGATCTGGCCAAGGCCTTTGATACCATTCCCCACTCAGGAATTATTGATAGACTCATCAAACTTGGCATCAACCTCTATATCACTAGGTGGGTTGCAAATTAACTCAAAGATAGAACCCACAGTGTGAAAATAATAGACTCCAAGTCAGACTGCTGACCAGTCATGAGTGGAGTCCCACAGGGATCGGTCCTGGGTCCTCTCCTGTTTGGCATCTACTTCTCAGACGTCCAGGCCAACATGGAGGGACTCTTGCTGACCAAGTTCACTGATGATTGCAAGCTGGGAGGCATTATTAACTCACCAAGTGATGTAGACATCCTTCAGAAAGGCCTCACTGAGACCATGACCTTAACTTAATGCCAAAAATGTGTCGTCATTGTCTTTGGGAAAAACTCAGTTTGCAATAATTACCATATTGACTGTAGCCCACTGAACACTGAAGGTGTTATAAGAGATCTGGGGACACAGGTTGACAGCAACCTCTCCATCGACCACCAAATTGCCACTGTGGTCAGAAGGTCCTTCTATGTGACACATCTCATTACCAAGGGTTTTGCATCCAGGAAGAAAGAGATCTTCATCTCTCTCTACTCTTTCCTCATTAGGCTAATCATCGAGTATAATGCCCCATTTGGCATGTACCTCACTAAACACCTTTAACAGCTGGAAAGGCCACAAATGTACCTCACGAAAAGGATCCCAATCTTTAAACACATGCCCTACATGGACAGACTCAAAAATCTCCAGCTTTTCTTTGTCTCATATCATCTATTAAGAGGCTATCTCTGCTTGACTTACAAAGCCATGTCTGACCCAGCCCTATTAGAAATGTTACACCTAATGAAATCCCAATCCTTCCACACCACATGCTCCAGGCACCTCAACCTCATTACCACAATCAACAGAACATGCTGGAGGGACAGGTTCATAACCCAGAGACTGCCCATTTTCTAGAATAGACTTCCCATGCATGTCAAGCAGAGCACCTCACTGGCCCTTTTCAAGAGAAATCTTGATGAGTGGATGGGAAATAGAAAGTTCTCCCCAGGAATCACTCCAGTGACTCCACTTGATAGAGGTGCCAGGAAATAATGGTGGCATATAGCCAGGGTACTTCTATGGGGTAGTCTTGTAAAGGCTCCATGGCCATTGGCCTAGTACAAACCTATGAACCTATGAACTTATGAAACTAAGCACAGATAAGATGGTGGTAATGGCAGCAAATTGGGGAAATTGGAAGAAGATGACAATAGAGATAGAAAGGAAGATAGTGGAACAGGTAGACAGCTTCAAGTATCTGGGAGGGGAGTTGAGGAGAAGGGTAGTATGAATGAAGAGATGAAAGCTAAAATCATAGGGGCTGCACCCAACTGGCATGGAGAATCATGTGTAGTCTATGACAGAAGAATGCCAAAGAAGGTAAAAAAGTAAGGTGTAAAAGACAGTGGTGCGACCAGTACTAATGTATGGTACAGAAACCTGGGCAGAAAAGGCAGAACAGTTGAAGAAGCTAGAGGTGATGGAAATGAAGTGCCTGAGAAAGGTGGTAGGATGCACATTGTGGGACTGTTGAAGAAATGAGGACATAAGAGCAGAAGCCAGATTAGCTCCAATTGCAGAAGAGGTAGTTGTGCACATGTGTAGAAAAGCAGAAGACAATCTGGTGAGGAAGATTTGGGACAGGAAGAAGATAAGAGGAAGTGAGAACATCCAGCAAAGAGGTGGATGAATTGTGTAAATGAAGATCTGCAACAATCAGGCATGAGTGTTGAAGAAGGCAGGAGTCTGGCACTGAATTGAGAGAGTTGGCAACAGTTAACACAATACCCTGACCCCATGAAGAAAAAATGGGAGAAAAGGGGGCTGATGATGATGACTGACCAAACCAAGGCATTTGACACAATCCTCCCACTCAGGTATTACAGAGAAACTCTCCCAATTAGGAATTAACCCCTACATTACCAGATGGGAAGCCACCTGGCTCAATGACAAGACACATGTTGTCAAAGTGGGTGAGTTAACCTCTAGCAAAAGACCAGTCACTAGTGGCGTACCACAGGGTTCTCTGTTACTGTTTGAAATTTATTTCTTAGAAGTCCAGGCAAACTTGGATGGCCTGTGCCTGACCATGTTCACTGACGATTGCAAATAAGGAGCAATCACTGATTCACACAATGATGTTAATATACTGGAGACAGTGTTAATTCAGACAAATGATTGGTGCCAAAGTCATGGATTAAAGCTAAATGTAAAAAAAATGCATTATTATTCCCTTTAGGAAAGCTGACATCCCTGATAATTACATTATACACAGCACCCCCCCAAGTGTAGACCCAGTGGTACATGATCTGGGAAGTGGCACTGAACATGCACAAAACTGAGCACACAAAGCACTGAATATGCATGGTACTGAGCATGCACAGCACTGAGCATGCACAACACTGAGCATGCATGGCACTGAGCACACACAGCACTGAGCATGCATGGCACTGAGCATGCACAGCACTGAGCACACACAGCAGCACTGAGCATGCACGGCACTGAGCATGCATGGCACTAATCATGCATGGCACTGAGCATGCACTGCACTGAGCACACACTGCACTGAGCACACATGGCACTGAGCACACGGCACTGATTATGCACAGCACTGATCATGCACTGCACTAAGCATGCGTGGCACTGAGCATGCACAGCACTGAGCATGGACAGCACTGAGCATGCATAGCACTGATCATGCACAGCAATGAGCACACACAGCACCACTGAGCATGCACAGAACTGTGCACACACAGCACTGATCATGCACAGCACTGAGCATGCACTGCACTGAGCACACACTGCACTAAGCACACATGACACTGAGCATGCAATGCACTGAGCACATATGGCACTGATCATGTACTGCACTGATCATGCACTGCACAGAGCACGAGTGGCACTGATCATGAGTGGCACTGAGCTGACAAAACACAATACACACACACACACACACACACACACACACACACACACACACACACACACTCACACCATAGGCATAACATAGCGAAGGAGTGGCTTTGCATGAAGATGTGGTACCACTCAGGCAAGGCAGGCTGTTTCAGCAAATGTAAGAATGAAAAGCAAAGCAGAGCTCATTGTAAATGGAGTCATCTATATGGAGCTGTAAAATACAGCAAACCTACTGGCCAACAAATTAATTTCCCCTATCTCCCCCTCAACATTCCCTCTGGAAATACCATCAAATATAACTCCCCCTGCTATAAATAGGGTAGAGGTCCTGAATGCTCTCTCTAAGACCAAGAACACTGCATTAATGGCCTAGACAATATCCCAGGGATGCCTTCTATATAACATGAAACATGGCCTATCAGGGCCTTTGGAATTACAATTTAACTGTAGCCTCCAAACAGGCTTCATGCCTCATGATCGAAGAATAGCAACAGTCATGGCTCTGCCTAAAGGTGGGTCATCTACAGATCCTGGAAACTACAGACCCATAAGTCTCACTAGTCTTGTATCCAAAGCCATGGAAAGAATTATCATGGAGATGATCAATAAAGATATAGTAAACCTGCACACACTGGACCCAACCCAGTTTGGTATCATCAAGGGCAGGTCATACCTACTCAACCTGGTGGACTTCTTTGAGAAGGTAACCAAAGCAATGGATGAGGGCAAAATGTTTCACACTGCCTACCTTGACCTGGCCAAGGCATTTGACACAATACCTCACTTGGGCATTGTTGACAAACTTAAAAGGATAGGTACAAACCTGTATGTCATGTGGTGGATAGCCAAATGGCTCACAGACAGGACCCAGGAAGATAAAATTAGGGAGTCCACCTCTATAAAGAGGCCAGTCACAAGTGGACTCCCTCAGGGATCATTACTGGGATCACTCCTTTTTGGTATTTACATCTTGGAAATCAAGGCCAACATCAGTGGTCTCTGGCTGACTAAATTTGCAGATGATTGCAAATTAGGAGCTGTCATTGAATCTCATACTGACACAAAAATTCTCCAGAAAGGCCGAACACAGGCAAACAACTGGTGTCAGAGCCATGGACTAAAACTAAATGCCAAGAAATGCATAATAGTATCCTTTGGGACAGCAACCACCCCTGGTAACTATCATATTGACAGCACACCCCTTAGAGTTGACCCAGTACTCAGGGACTTAGTGACACACATAGATAGTAACCTAGCCTTTGACCATCATGTGTCTGCAGTGGTGAGGAAATCCCTCTATACTGCACAACTTATAAACAAAGATATGGCATCTAGGTCCAAGGAAGTTATTGTTCCATTGTACTCGGCATTAATCAAACCTATCACTGAGTGGAATGCCTCTTTTGGTATATACCTAACCAGGCATATCCAATAATTGGAATGTCCACAGAGGTTCCTCAATAGAAGAATGCAGGTTGTAAGTAACATGTCCTGTGCAGGCTGCCTCAAAGTCCTATCTTTGTATTCTGTCTCTTACAGGATTTTGAGGGGAGATCTATGCCAGGCATACAGGACATTGTCAGACAACACTCTGATGGACCTCCTGCATCTCCACAAAACAAACAGCACCATAATTACCCATTCTAAAGACTTAAATCTTGCCTGTGATATAAAAAGGACCTGCTGGAGAGACGGGTATGTATCCCAGAGGACTACCCCGTCTATGGAACAGGCTCCCCATCTATGTGAAACAGAGTTCCTCCCTAACCCAATTCAAGTGTAACTCAGACAATTGCATTGTAAACAGGAAATTCATCTATGGTTTGGCATCCATGTCTCTAATGGACACAGGCAACCTGTAAATGGTTCCTCGCCCAGGCCCCAGCTTACTCTTATAAAGGGTATCAGAACTTGTCAGAGATTTGGGATGCATGGCTAGGCTTAAAAAGGCTAAGCATCTATGAACCTATGAACAAGAGGTGGCTAAAACAGGCACTGAACCTTGCAGAGAAGTTGTTCAACTAAGCAACTATTTATGCTAGATGAAAGTCACTTTTGTGCTTAAAATCAATTCCAAACTTGATTACAGAATAAATAGAACAGAACCAGCTACTATAAGTATAATAAGACTTATTTTTTATTCATTTCTAAATATTTTCTCCCTGTTTTACAGCCTGACTCTTGACAATTCATTCCTGTAGGGGCATCACAAATCATTTTTCTGGCAGGATTAGGCTTCTAGAGGTGATAGCACATCCACCTATTAAAATCAACCACATAAAGATACCTGGTCCTGGAGAAGGTACAGATTAGTCCCAGTTACATCTGTATACTGCCAGATCACTGACCTTGACATTTTAATAATTTTACAAGCGTGACCACTTCTGTTTTCAGTCTGAGATAATGCTACTTGGCTGTATATCATGGTATTATGGGAATGCCTGCAAATGCCTTTCTGCACACATTTCAACATGGCATAGGTGTACTATTCATGAACAAGTTACTTTGGCAGCTCATGTATAAGAATTTAAATTCTTTGTGAAACCGAAACTAAAGAACTACAAGGTGCCCAAAAATCAACAAAGCAACAGTCTCGGCATAGATGGTCAATAAGGCACCAACCACACATTCAAAAAGGAATCAACAGAGTTTAATAAAAAGTTTAGTTCAAACATGTGAAGATAAAATGAACCATTAACATATACAAAAACTCTGCAAACTGAAACCCAAGTAGTTCACATAAGGTTAAGCATTTTCATCCCCCACAGGCACCCGGGACTTCTTCAGAACTTTAAGTCGAGTGCGCTCCCATTGAAATATCATGTACACCACATGGTACACATTTACTAAATTCATTGGGAAAATTTCCACTTTAATATACCCAATGAACAACCCTCAGTAAATGATCAACTTAAAATCACCTGCATAAAATGAAATACATGCACATGCAATATAATCCTGCAAATACAGTATAGCGAAGAACTAAAGTGTTAACCAGTTTTTTTATATCCATTGTTGGTACGACTCTTATTTATATATAGAAGAGTTATGAACATGCCCTGACTACTGGATGAGTCTACAAAACTGGAAAAAAAAGGGTTGATGATGATTAAAGAGTACACTGCATTTTTTTGTTTCTTTCTGTGTTGGGAAATAAATAAAATAAAGGAATAAATGAATAAATAAATAAATAAATGTAAGCAAGCAAGAGGAGCACCTCTAGCCCGGTGGTACCCTAGACAGCTGGCTACTTACCTATGCATAATTCCGACCATGACTGTTATAAAACACATTTTGGTCACAGGTTAATACCCTAGACAGCTGTCTCCTTACCTATACATAAGTCCAACCATGACTGTTGTAAAACACAGCGGTAACAGGTTAATACCCTAGACAGCTGGCTACTTACCTATGCATAAGTCCAACCATGACTGTTGTAAAACACAGAGGGTAACAGGTTAATACCCTAGACAGCTGGCTACTTACCTATGCATAAGTCCGACCATGACTGTTGTAAAAGACAGCGGGTAACAGGTTAATACCCTAGACAGCTGGCTACTTACCTATGCATAAGTCCAACCATGACTGTTGTAAAACACAGGAGGTAACAGGTTAATACCATAGACAGCTGCCTACTTACCTATCAATAAGTCCGACCATGACTGTTGTAAAACACAGCAGGTAACAGGTTAATGCCCTAGACAGCTGCCTACTTACCTATGCATAAGTCCGACCATGACTGTTGTAAAACACAGGGGGGGCAACAGGTTAATATACTTCGCCAGTAGAAGACTGGCCTGGTATCTGTGGCCATAAGACAGGGGCATATGCCATAATATCATAGCTTACGAGTGACCCCAGCAATGTGTCTCTTTTATTTCCCTGCAATAGGTGGCCAGCACAGCATGGCATATGGGTTTCTTGTCATTTCTTTGCAGCAGATTTTAGTTAAAGTAAGTATTGTAGCATTTTCTCAAACTATATTAGTTCAAATGCTTCCTCAATTGTGGTTGAATTGTGTGTTCCACAGGATACACTTGTTATTAATTAACAGTGTAAGTGAATTGGTATTGGTCATTCAATTACACTGCTAACTGGGGATATTTGGTTAGGGGCAGTGAGTGGGAAGATTTGCATTTAAGAATTAGGTTTAGGGATTGGGAAGGGAGACATAGGTTTAGAGAGCAGTGAGGGAGTGTGAGTTTAAGGAGCGGGACTCTTTGGATTAGAATTGTGGTTTTGGGAGGGCTCTGCAGTTTAGTAGGATCAGCACATGGGAGTGATATGTAATTTAGGAAGGTCAGGTTGTTGACGGTAAGATGCTTGGGGTTTTAGGGTATTCATTATTTTTATTTGTTTCTATGACTTTGGATTTGTTGAAACGTTTATTGATGTAAAAAGTTTTTATTTAAACAACATAGACCGAAATAGTGAACGTGTTATTACTGTTTCTCTCTAACCATGCTTTTAGTATGAAACAATAACATGTTATTCCTTATTTTACCATGCCAGAATCTGAGGAATGGGAATCTTATGAATCAGACAGCCTATCCCAATGGATTTGGGATGTTTAAATGAAGAGTAACCTATACTTTACTGCTCCTTAACTTATACTTTGTTTTATATCCCACCCTATCATTTCTTTGTTCTTTTCTTTGTTTTAAAGAGCTCCCGACATCAGAGCTGGTGGGGGTATTCCTCTAGCCTTCCACACATCAGGATTCGGTTGAGGTGATAAGTGGAGCAGAGTGTGAAATCTCTTAAAATAATAAGACAGTTTTGTACTCCATACTGCGGTACTGGACACGTTCACCACAGACGGATGTTCTACAGCTGTGCCGTTATCTCTGAACCTATTATTACAATTAGTTATTAGATAATCTGATTTCTGGCAGTGTATGCAGGTCATTCTCTTCTTGGACAATTCCATCATGAAGACATTATTGTGGTTAATGAGTATCTACATCAGCATTACGGAATTATAACTACTGGACAAACTTTTTAACTGGACAATGATACTCCAAATCAGCACCTGCAGTGTGCTATTGGACCAGGACTGTTTGAAGACAACAGTACATTTTACTGAAAGGTTGGATTGCAATCACCTTTGTGCTTTGTCTCATTAGCAGATTTCTGCTGTGCTGGAAACACCGATACGGAGTCATGTGGTCATTTCTCTTTTTATTTAAGGAAGTATTTATCTTATGATCTGGTTGTCACTTACCAGATTATTTATTAACTGTTTTTTTATCTCATTTCTATTGTTCAGGACTATAAATTATTCAACTTTTTTGAAAATAATTCTTGCTGGACTAATTCTGTGCTGAACTTGACTAGAGTGTTTTCAACCTAATCCATCATCTTATAGCCATAGCAAGAATTTACTCTGCAAGTCTTAATTTCTTTTTTTTTTCTTATTTATTGATCTGTGGCATTCTCGCTGGATCATAGGAGTTTACTAGGCTAATGGCCCTGGGGCTCTTACAAACCTAGCCAAGAGTTTATCCCCAAAGAAAAGAAACCTCATTCAGCACCTGTCGCCCCTGTCAGTGAGGGACAAAGGTGGAACCCTTGGGACAAACTTGTGGTTTCCCATCCATTCATCAACACTGCACTTGAAGAGGGTCAGCGAGGTACTCTGTTTGACATGTATGGGAAGTCTATTCCAGAGACGGGGCAGCCTCTGGGAGACAAACCTGTCTCTCCAGCAGGTTTTGTTGATGTTGTATATTACATTCAGGCCTATCGAGCGGGTAATGCACGAGGAGGTAGACTTACGGATATGGAGCATCTCAATTAGGGCAGCGTCCGACATTGTCTTGTAGGCGAGACACAGATCACCTCTGAGCAAACTGTATGATACCGAGTAGGGTGATAGTGATTTGAGCCTGTCTGCATAAGACGGGTGTTGGAGGCTATGGATTCTCTTTATGAAATATTTTTGTGGCCTTTCCAGTTGGTGCAGGTGTTTGAAAGGGTACATACCAAATGGGGAATTATATTCAATTATAGGTCTAATGAGGGAGGAGTACAGAGAGGTAATAACTTCCTTTTTTCTGGATGCAATCCCTTTACTTATGAGATGAGTCAAGTAAAATGCTTTTCTGACCACTGCTGCCGCATGATGATTGAATGTGAGATTGTTGTCAACCTAAGTACCCAGGGCTCACACCACGGGTTGTGTGCGTAGGGGATTGCCATTGATGTGATAATCAGTAGCGGAAGTGTTTTTCAGAATTATATGATAATACATTTTTTTGTGTTTAACTTAAGGCCATGAATTTGGCACCAGTTATTTGCAGCTGTGATACCCTCTTGCAGTATGTTAATTTCATTTTAGGGAGTCAATGACAGTACCCAACTTATAGTCATTCACAGACTTGGTCAGCCACAGGCTCTTGGTCTTTGCATGGACTTCTGAGAAGCAGATGCCAAACAGTAGGAGTCCCAGGACAGATCTCTGGGGGACACCACTAGTGACAGGTCTGCAGTTGGAGGTGGTGGCAGTTTCAAAAGACCTGACAGGTCAAAACAGCACATCATGGGCCCACACTTTGCATTCAACAATTCCCAGACAAGCTTTGTGAATCCATTGTAACATAAACTTTCTCAAGGGTTATGTACTGTCACTGTGTTTGATTCAAACAGCAGCCCATGAGTGAAATGTGTTTCATTTCAGTATTTGAAATAAAAGTGAATTAATAGGGGTATTTGCTTTCTTTCTTCAGGCCGGCCCTTCAGCACTGCTGGTTTTTAGCTGCTGCATCTCTGCATGCTCTTCAGTACATTTTATCAAGTCTTGATGTCTTACTTTCATGAGAGGGAGGTATACTGATTCAGCACGTGTTTATGCCTCATTGTCCAGCAACACTTGGCTAGTTCACTGAGGCAGGGAGCATCCGTGATACACATCGTTGCCAGGTTTACATTTTATGTGTATGCAAAGAATATCCTGACGTCTCAATATCACCAGCTGATGACACACTGCGCTTGATACAAATATTTCTGAAAAACACTTTGCACAACTTTGTGGTCTGACTCCAAGACTAAGGACCACCCATTAACACATTTGTTAAACTTTTTACAGCCATATACAATGGCCTACAACTCTATTCAGTTTTTTCATGTCAAGTGTGGGCATTCTTCATTACTGTAGATCCATACACTGCTGGTGGTCCATTCTGCGAAAGAACAGCACCTACCTATGAGCCAGAATGACTGCATCAATGTGCATGACGAGTGTTTTTCTGGCATCATAATATGTCAGACTGAAAGTCTCTTAATACTAGTTTTACAGAAGTTTAAAAGAGGAACATGACAACTTATCGAACAGCCATATACTGAAATTCATAATACTGAATACAGAAACCTGAAATGTCAAAATGTTGAAACTTTTATGGTAAACAAATTTGGAATGAATGTTATATGTGAAAATGTCTGTGATAAATACTATTGTTGAAAAACGTTGTTATATATACAGCAATAAAAATAATAATAATTGGCTCTGTTCCTGTATCACCCCTGGATAACTGTATCTCCCCCCACTTTTCATAGTGCCTAACAGTAACCTCCTACTAAATCCCCTCTTCCACTGTCCATTTTTGCACCTTAAACTTTCTCTGCTGAAAGAGTATAGCTTGCATTCACCAAAAATTGGTAGCACTATAAAAAATCTGTATACATTGTAACTGCATCACTTAAAAATCTGTATAAATTGTAACTGAATCACTTAAAAATCTGTATACATTGTAACTGCATCACTTAAAAATCTCTATACATTGTAACTGCATCACTTAAAAATCTGTATACATTGTAACTGCATCACTTAAAAATCTGTATACAGTGTAACTGCATCATGTTTTTACCAGTCCTGTTTAATAATCTTTAATGTCTAACTTCTTTTTTGGAAATACTGTTTAATCTGTGTAATGAAATATCAGTTGATTGTAATTACTGATGTCCTTCTTTTCCTGTGTTGCAGTATTCCAGTTGTGGGATTTCCTGACTTCAGGCAACTCGTACGTCGGCTCCTACATAAAAGCTTCAGCTTGGCTGTTGCAGCTGCGTGGGACATCACACATAGGGCCATAAACCAGGGGCCTTAAATGTGACATCTGCATGCACAATCCTCTGAACTTTTCAGCCGCAGACAACCTACGCATCATACGATCACTCCTTCACAGACATCGCATCATTAAAGCTAAGTCACCCATTGAGTTTCAATTTTTTCTTGTTTTGTTAACTGTTATTGCCTAGGCTTGGCTGTTGTAGCCTTTAGCTGATGTCAGGTAAAAAGGGAAAGTGCCAATGTGGGTGCCAGATACCCCATAAAGACATGCATGATAGGTGTGTTTTTGCTTAGGTCGGGAGCACGACCATTCCTCCTGCTCGATTTGTCAATCATTTGTGCTGAAAACCCTGCGCAGCCATTTGGCCACCTTAGACCTTTACCTAGAGAATCAGTGCCTAAAACGGTTAGCTCTTAGAATGGATCCCTCATTGGAGGCTGAACACAAACCTCCATGAAAGAAGGCCAAGATTCCTAAGCCTTCTTCACCTGCTGCTCCACTTCCTGTCACCCCACCAACTGCCAGTCTAGGAGTTGAGGAGTGCTCGGCGGTTCTGTCAGCTTCAACGACGACCCTTGAGGAAGCCGTTGCACAGCCGATGACCAGCATGTCCTCAGAGATTGCCCAGACACCGACTACCATTGATGTCGAGAGGGAACCAGAATCTGTGCTACCTCTGACTGGGATCCAGCCTTCAGAAATGTTGTCTTCTAAGGTGGATGCCAGGCCAGTTCCTACCTCCGCCCTGGCCAAAAAGAAACAAAAAAAAACAAACATACCTCCTCTCCTCAAGATACCTTTCCAGATTGGCAGGCTTTCACTTCCTCACTTATGCAGGCCTTTATGGCTCTTAGGCCTTCAGCCTCAGCCCCCTCTACTCTGCCTTTATTGAGCCCTAAGCCTGCTTCTGCCTCTTCCCTCCCACCCATGACCTCTCAGGTTAGGGAGGAAGAGCATAATTCTTCCTTTTCATCCTCAGAGAACTCCAGTTCATACACATCTCAGATTGCGTCTCACCAGGAGTATTACTCCCCTGATGAGGAATAAGTGGATTCCCCCGCTGAGGATATTACCTTTGGTGAGACCATCACCAAGATGAAAGACTACTTCAAATGGGATACTTCCCAAATGACTGACACTCAAAAGAGGTACTTTGAGCTGCTTCAAGTGGAATCACCATCCCCCCTCAATGGTCCCTCCAGTGCTTCCTGTTTTCTTGGATGCCTTAAATTCAGCCTCTAAGGACCCATAGTCCCAGCCTCTGGCCACCAAGTGCCCTGACCACTTCTATAAAGTGCCAGAGGAGCAAAGTATCTTAGTCAAAGCTCCCTTGGCTGACCCAGCTGTTATTGCCACTGCTCCTGACAAACAGTCCAGGCTGCTGCCTTCCACCTCCCTCCTACCCACTGATAAAGATAGCAAATACATGGATAGGATGGGAAAGAAAGTTTACACATCCTCCACTTTGGCATTCAGAGCCATAAATTATCAGACCCACATGACTAAATATGCTCTAGACTTAGTGTCTCAGGCCACCTCCATGCTGGCCTCTATGCCTGCCAGTCCCATTAAGGCTAACATGGCCTCCAAGCTGTCCTTGGCTCAGCAAGTAGCCAGGCACTCAATCAGATGCAGCTACGATGCTACAGAAGCATCTGCCTGCTCTGCAGCATCTACTTCTGTCCTTAGGAGACACTCCTGGCTAAGACTGCAGAATCTACCTGAGGACGTCAGGTCCAAAATAATGGACACCCCCCCCCCTGGATCACAACTTCCTCTTTGGAAAACAATCTGCAGATCTCTTCAAAAATTTGCAGGAAAAAAGTAAAGAATAACAGGACATTAAGCACCTGCTGGTGTCCCCCATTCCCAAATACTAAAGGAACTACCCTGCTAAAACCACTTTTGTAAGGTGAAACCCTCCTCAGCCAGCTGCCCCCTCTTCCAGGTCTAGAAGAGGGGCAAGAAGGCCTTCTTTGTCCAGACCTAATGTACCACCTCCTCAACCCAGACAACCTTTTCAAGATTGAGGAGGTCCCAATAATGCATGACTGCCTGGCCCACCTTCCACTCTCTGCACGCCTTCCACACTGTCTTCCCTTCTGGCAAGCCTTCACCACAGATCAATGGGTCTTATCCGTTATCCAAAAAGGGTGCTTCCTTTCCTGGAAAGAAAAATCACCCAGGAAAAGTATTCCTTTTCCCCAAAAAAAACAAATTCATCTCCTACCACAAGTCTTGTCAGAACTTCTAAAGCTAGGCACCATAGACCCTGCCCCTTCTGGACAGGAAGGAAAGTGATTCTACTCTTGTCTCTTCCTGGTCCCCAAAAAATGGCCCCTGGAGACCCATTTTAGATCTCTCCTTTCTAAACCTACATCTTCAGGTACTCTCCTTCAAAATGCTGTCACTTCCCACTTTTCTGCCTCTTATTGTACCCAGAGCCTTCATGGCCACCCTAGACCTAAAAGAAGCCTACCTTTACATAACCATCAGGACTTCCCACAGACAATTTCTGCATTTCTCTGGACCATCCTCTCATTTACAATTTACTGCCTTGCCCTTTGGTTTATCCACTGCCCCTCGAGTCTTTACAAAGTGCCTAGCTCCAGCAATTGTCTTCTGCAGAATACAGGGAATCCAGATTTAGCCTTATCTGGATGACATCTTAATACTAGCAGAGTCCATAGATACCCTCTCAAGGCATCTGCTCTTCACCATGTCCCTTCTATAATACCTAGCATCAACCTACCAAAGTCCTTCTTGAACTCAGGCCAGGACAAGATTTTCCTAGGCTGCGGAATCAGGACAGACAAAATGAAGGTCTTTCTCCCACAGGACAAGGTTCTATCCCTGAATGCCCACTTCCAGGAAACCCTCCATTCCCAGAAGGTGACGGCAAGGCAATTCCTGTGTCTCCTGGGCTTAATGGCAGCTACCATCCCCATGCTACCACTGGCCAGGATGCATATGCGCAAGCTGCAGTGGTACCTCACAAACATTTGGCCCCAACACTTGCATCCCTTAGAACAGGAAATTCCTGTCCTTCCTTGTCTGAAGAAAAATCAGGTGGTGGATCCAGCAAGTCCATCTAAACCAAGGACTCCCACAGCAACCACCCACCCCAACCCAAACAATGAATACAGATGCCTCAGATTCAGGTTGGGGTTCAACTCAATCATCCTACAGGGTCCAAGAAAACTGACACCTTTCTCTACAGAGCAAGCACATCAATATTAGGGAAATGACAGCTGTCCTCTTAGCCTTAAAGACCTTTATTCCCCTGCTGGTCCCAGGGGTGCTCTGGATAGTGACCGACAACACCATGGTTATGTAGTATCTCAACAAACAGGGAGGAAAAAGACCTACCAGCTATGCAGGCTGACCCTGCTGATATGGGATCTAGCCTCTCGCCACAACCTGGTTCTGCAGGTGACCTACATCCCATTGCAAGACAACAAACAAGCAGACCTCCTAAGCAGGACCTCCTTACCACAGCACGAATGGATGCTGGACAGGGGAGGTCTTCCTAGACATAGTCCACTGGTGGGGTACTCCACAAATAGACCTGTTTGCCTCCCCCCAGAACAGGCAGCTGCAGACCTTCTGCTCAAAGATACACTACCCTCTAGCCTGGAGAGTGGACGCTTTCAGCATCTCTTGGGAGGGGAAGTTTCTTTATGCCCCCCCCCTTCCCATTGATTCATAAAGTCCTCCTGAAAATACAGAAGGACAAACCAAAAATCTTGTTAGTGACACCCTACACCAAGGCAGCACTGGTTCCCTCTACTTCACAATCTAGCCAAGGGCAAGCATTACAAGTTACCCTACAAGGTGGACCTACTGACACAAGACAAAGGAACTCTCCTTCATCCACACTTGAAGATATTATCCCTGGCTCTGTGGGTGATAAACTTCTGATCCCCTTCAGACACCACTACTCAAAGGATGTGCTTTCAGGCCTGAGGGAGGCAACAAAACCTACCACCAGAAACTCTTACCTAGCTAAGTGGGAAAGATTTACTAAGTGGTGTCTGGACAAGGGAAGGGAGACCTGTTTGGTCGATGCTCCCCCTCCCCCGTTTTCACTTATGTGTGTTAACTGATTAAAAGTGGACTTTCTTACTCTTCAGTGAAATTACACCTTTCTGCTATATCAGCCTGCTTGCCCCTGTATCCTCCCTTGCTAGCCAGGCTTGAAGTAAAGCTTCCTTAAAGGGGTCTTACACATGAGGCTGCAAAGAAACTTATCCTTCCCCCCTGGGAACTCAAGTACATCCTGGAGAAACTAACCCAGCACCCTTTCAAACCAGCTGCATCTTCTTCCTTACAGATGTGTACTTGGACAACTGTCCTGCTGGTGGCTGTCACTTCAACCAGAAGGGTCTCAAAGCTGCAGGTCTTAATGGCCTGCCCCACACCACCTTGCACAAAGACAGAGTCACCCTGTGGACCAATCCCTCCTTTATGCCCAAGGTGGTCAATGACATGTCTTTAAACCAATCTATCCACTTACCCACTTTATTTCCCTCCCCCATTAATGAAGGGGAGAGGATACTGTACTGGGGTTGATTGGCATTTCTGAGTAGTAGCATCTGTCCAAAAGTTGTCTCTTGGCCTCCTTGTCATAATCGGACCAATTCATGACTTCTACTGCCCCTCCTTTGCCGGCAGAAATGATGACTATGTCCCTGTTGTTCTGTAATTCAATGATTGCTTACTGTCAATTCTTAGGAAACGAACTACAGACAATGGTTCATCTACTGATGACCCATCATCACAGACAGTGACATACACTTAGCATCAGACTCACCGACCCCCAAAAGAATGCAGAGATTTGTCCCTTTAGGACAAGATACAAATGAGGGGGGACCCCAAAAGGATGCAGGGATTTGTCCCTTTAGGACAAGATATAAATGAGGGGGGACCCCAAAAGGATGCAGAGGTTTGTCCCTTTAGGACAAGATATAAACGAGGGGGGAGAAAGCACAAGAAAAATCAACAACATTGCAAGTTTGTTGAAATTAGCAATGCAGAAATAAACAAGAATGTAAATGTAAATGTTTTACACTTATCAGACTTTGTTTTGTCACCTACCCATCTGTCCATTCTTAATAAAGGTCTTACTTTTATTCCTGGTTTTGTGGTATCTGAGGATGTCCTGGCACAAGATGTCATGTCTTTTTGCAGAATTCTAAACCTTAAGTTGCAGTTTGGTGATTCGGATGGTAATTATAATCATGATAGATTTTTATATCACAAATCATGATACCTTCCTCCTATGCATCCCATTGTACACCAGTTCCAGAGCAGTATTCTCAAAGATCTGCATTATTCTGGCTCTGATACTCGCTTCAAACCCAATAACTTGTCACTGGTTGAGAAGCAAGAAATCATTGAATTACAGAACAACAGGGACATAGTCATCATTTCTGCCGACAAAGGAGGGGCAGTAGTAGTCATGAATTGGTCCTATTATGACAAGGAGGCCAAGAGACAACTTTTGGACAGACGCTACTACTCAGAAATGCCAATCAACCCCACTTTCAGATTTAAGAAACAGATTGATGACTTTTTATCAATTGCTAGGGCTGAAGGTATCATTACAGAAAATGTGATGCAGCAGCTAACGATTCAGGATTCTGCCAATCAATACATCTACTTTCTACCCAAGATACACAAGGATCCGGTTAACCCACCAGGTAGACCTATTGTGTCAGGTAGGAGATACATCACAGAATCACTATCTATATTCCTCACCAGATATTTGAAGCCTTTGCTATCATGGGTACATTCTCACTTACAGGATACAACCGAATTTCTACAAATTATTTCTGATACACAGTTGGAACCGGGATGGCTAATGTGCACACTTGATGTCAGTGCTCTAGATACTAACATTCCTCATCAAGTTGGTTTGGAAGCTCTTGCCCATTGGTTAAAAGTGGCTGGTTTATATCAGCCAGATTTCAATTCCTTCCTGGTAGGTCTTACAAAACATGTACTTACTAATAACGTCTTCTTTTATCAGGATACTTGCTACTGGCAAACCAAGGGTACAACGATGGGGGAGTCCTTTGCCCCCATCTATGCTGACCTATTTATGGCCTTTATCAAAGATCAAATCATTTATGATAGCAGCCATAATATCTATTTGGATGAAATTGATATCTGGAGATGTTATTTGGAGGACTGCTGGATGGTATGGAGGGGAGATGTGGAATATCTAGCTGAATTCATATCCTATCTCAATGACAACAAATGGGGTCTACAATTTACAGTAAATTATCATGTAAGTACTATCACCTTTCTTGATGTTTTGATCAACAGACTACCTGATCACACTTTAAGCACCCAGATTTTCAGGAAGCACCCCAAATATAACACTGTCCTCCATGCATCCAGTTTTCATCCTCCTCACATTGCTAGAAATATCCCTAAATCTCAATTTATAAGAATGAGGCGGATTTGCTTTCATAAATCCTCTTTTCAAGAACACAGACAGGACCTGACTAACAGATTCAGATCCAGGGGATATCACATGGGACATGTTCTGCAAGCCAGTAATTGGGTCAACACACTTCCAATGGAGGACTTATTAACTTATAAACCACGCAATATTGAAGAACCCCAACCTATTAGGTTTGTAACTACTTATGCTAGAAATTCTGATTTATTAATCAATAGCATACATAGACACTGGAACATTTTAAAATGTGATCAAGAATTAGCCAACATAATACCAGACAAATGCCTGTTTTCATTTCACAAAGGCAAGAACTTGGCATCTTGCTTTGATCATTACAAACACACTCATGACATCAGCCATTCTCACTCATTACAGACGACTTTGACTGGTGAACCTTTGACTGGTTGCTTCCCATGTGGTCACTGTATCAATTGTGATAAAGTAACCAAGTCTAAACAATTCTCAAGCAAAAATTCTGCCATGGTTTATGACATAATTTTTTTTGGCAATTGTAGCAGCGATTGGTTAGTCTATTTGACAACATGCACCTGCTGTTCCTTTTACATTGGGCAAACATCTCGTCCTCTCAGGCTGAGAATCTCTGAACATGTAAGTAATATCAAAAATAAAAAAGTTAACAATGCTTTGTATAAACATTGTTTGGTACATAAAACTGCAAAATTTACTTTTATGATCATTGATATTGTTAAGGGTAACAAATCAAACAAAACTGGATGGCATTCTATGTTAGATTCTAAAGAAAATAAATGGATTGTGAAGTTAGGTGGATTACTCCCACCTGGCCTCAATGAGCAATTTTGAAAATGAACCAATGGAGTTTAACTTGAATGTATTTAAACAATATCACTTGACTTCTCTGGTTTACACTGATGAAGGCTGTGTCTTTTACCAACCGAAACCGGTGTGGTTACTCGTTTTCATGCTATTATAATCAGTAAAAGTTTTTTCCAGGTCACAGTTTGCTGGCTCAACATGTTTTTTTTGGATGGATATTTGGTGTCACGATTTAGATGTTTGGTGGTTAGTTTGGACTTTGGATGAGAGTGATATACGTATTGAAATTTGTCAAATATCCAAATCACAGCACATTGGGTCTTCAGTTTAGTATCACTTACCATCAAAAGCATATTTCTCTCCTAGATGTTTTGGTTTCTAAACAGGATGATGAGACTGTTTGCACCAAACTACACAGAAAATAGTTTCATAAAAATTCATTTTGTCATCCAGTATACATTATAAATAAAATTTTTTTGTTGTAATATTACAGAATCAAAAGAAGCAGGGCTCTGAAGCTTATGCTGATGATTTGACTAACAGATTTTTGACAGTGAGTATTGTAAAGAATGGGTTTTGAAGGCTAAATCTGGCGCTGATAAGTATAATAGAGAAGAACTTTTAAAATATACATTTAGATATAATAAACCTGATGAAATTTTGTCCCCGATCACTACATTTGATAGTAATATTTGACATTTTTGGCCACTCCAGTGGTGTAGAAGGATAAAACCCTGACTACAACCCAACTTCAATTAGCAGTTCAGGCAATTGATGGAGTTAGCAGGAAGACTGGGACATTCCCATCCTAAGGGGGAGGGTACATGCCGATGTCTCTCCACTTGAATTCTGGCAGAGGCTGGAGCTCAGGGATGTCAGGCATCAGGCTGGGGAGTGGCATTGATTGACCAGTGCATGCCCCTCAAGGCTGGGGGTGGAGCACACCATAGTTTTCTAAGACCAGCTAGTCATAGCTTGCGCTAGGCATGTAGGGGACTGGCATAGAGCAGCAAAAAATCCCCAGACCCCGTAAATGATGATAGCAATCACGATGCCTGTCCCACACCTCTGCTAAGTGAAAGTATAAACCCATAAGTTGAGATCTTAAATGGAAGGTGGGGAGGCTTATTGGGTGCGGAGGAATAAGCTGAAGGAAAATAGTGCTTCTGGATGAAAAAAAGATTAAATATTTAAACACTGGCATGTTTTGATATCTGACAAGGAAATCCCTGAAAATAAACCTTTGTCTTTAGGAGAGGAAAAAATATAGCATCTATTTTTAATTTTTATAAAAAATCAGGTTCTAAGTTTTTAGGCAATTTTCCATGTGACCATTGTTCTATCTGTAGGATAATCATTACGATTTGTTCATTTTCTTCAGCAAATGTTTCAAAAGTCTTTGACATGCATTGTTTCACTACTTGTGATACTGAATCATTAATTTATTTGGCTGCTCTCGAGGATCTCTTGTGGTCAGAAAACACCAGCCAACTGGTCAAGAAAGCACATCAATGCCTCCACTTTTTAAGAAGGCTGAAAAAAGCTATGCTTTCTCCTCATATCCTCTCCACCTTTTATAGAGGTGCAGTAGAGAGCATCCTCACCTGTAACGTCATAGTGTGGTTTGGAAGCTGCACAGTTACAGAAAGGAAGGCGCTACAAAGAGTGGTGGGGGTTGCAGAGAAGGTAACAGGTTCCAGTCTTCCATCGATACATCTTTATTCTGCAAGAAACACCTGAAAGGCCACCAAAATAATACAGGACAACACGCATCCTGCACATGAACTGTTTTAAGCATCTGGCAGGAGATATCACAGCATCTGCTGCATGACTACAAGATTCAGTAACAGTGTCTACCCTGCAGTTATTAGACTTCTGAACTCTGGCACTAGTCCCAGGGGTCTGGACACATAATAAGTCAATTTTTATTTATTTGCACAATATACACTTACATATATTACAAGCGAGTGTAATATTTGTTTATTATATCTATAGTCAGTATTATTTAACTCACTCAAGTGTAATATTAGACAAATAACTTAGGCATTTTAAGCTGTAGTTTGTTTTGCATTACTTTAATTAGGGTAGTTAATTTAACTTATAATATACTTTTCGTATATGTGTTGGTAAATGTCTCTGCTCGTCCTTACATGTACTGGGAGTAGTACTGTATTTGTTAGTTAGGGTTACTCCTCTACTTCTAAGTGTTGTTTCACTTTCCTTTGTAATCTTAAGAATTGAGTTGATGCATGAAATTTTGTTTAGGCTACACTTGGGCAGTTCGAAATGACAATAAAGTTTACTCTGACTTTGACAACTTGCCAATGTTTAGCTTTCTGTGTTGGCTAGACATGTTAAAAACACCTATTTATGAACATCTTTGAGACATTCATTGAAAAAAGAGATGAGTGCCTTTTATAAATATGTAACGAAACATTCAGGTGCTTTGTTTTCATTAATGGGTATTGACAGAATAACAGGCTCTAAGCTGAATAAATTATGGTGGACCAGTTTGATTTCAGAGAAGGAACATTACTGGATAGTTAAATTGGCAGCACTTTTTTCACCACGTGTGAATGGATTGTGTTAAAAATCATTATTATTGGTCTGTTGTTTCTAATTTGATGTTTTAGCAGCAGTATTTATTATATATTAATTTGTTTTTATGTATTTATAATTACTGAAATAATAGCTGTTTCCATCAGCATGAAATTTTCTAATCTAAACTGATTTGTTGTCATATTTGATGTACAGAAGAAGGCATTAATCAAAACTGGTTTATCTTGGCCCTTATCTTATTTTGTTTGAGAGATAGCAAAATGGTTAATTGATACAGCATGCATATTTTAATAGATGCTGGTTGGAGACTTTTTAGAAGCTTTTAGGGTGCTTTTATGTTCCATGCACCTAATATTGGAACTTTACATGTGACCATGGTGGTTTTCAAGTTGCACAATTTAGTTTCCATTTCTTTTCATGCTAGACCGTCTTGTTTCTTCTCAATGCTAGACCAAATTGTTTTTTTCTCATCTATTTCAAATCATGGCTTCTGTTTGTTTCATAATACCCAATTACTACAAAACGATGTATGCACATGAACTTAAATTATTTGCCTGATCTTCGGCTGAGTGATGAGTTACCCTAATTGATGTGAGGTGCTTCCACTGTAGGGTGCATTCTTCCTTTAATCCTAACTTCATCTTGATAGCTGTTATGGTGATTGTTCAGATTAAGATATACTGAGCTGCACGGTAGCAAACCAAGCCCTTGGTATGACAGATACATAACAAAAAGAAAATGTAATCAGGCCCATTTGAAGAGCACTAAAGTTTATGATGTATCGTAATGTGAACTACCATCAACACTGGATGGCAAACAGGAAAAGTTAAACCAACCCTAAAACTCATCCCTAACCACGAAAATCTAATCCAAGCCCTGAAACTAACCAAGCAACCTAGATTAACTTCACACCAAGCAGGTGTAACCCACCCTTTCAGTACAAAGGCAATCAGGATACCCATTCACATCACTGACACTTTTTAACAAAGAATAGTCTGAAATGGGTACCAGCAAGCCAGTCTACTTAATTTCAAAACATAAAAGTGCGTTAAGCTATGATAGTTTAACAATAAAGTTTACTTTTTAATGAAAAAGCTGTTCTATGATCTTAATAATGCAATGCCTTAATGTTCATTTAGTCACATAGCTTTGCAACCAAATGGAATGCTCTCTGTACCAATGCACTGCATGAGATAAGAAAATCGCACTGTCAACACTTCACCCTCTTTATCAATATACCAGTCTGTGCTTACTTCCCAACTGTCCATAATTTCACAGAATGCTCAGATTTTTGCCTTGTATTTCTTGTTCTGTCTCACATAACATTTGAGGTTTTATGGCAACTCATTGTGGATTGAAGTCATGAAATAATGACATTTTAGTTTCAGACTTCGTAGTTTTATTTTTATTTATTTTATTTCATTTTGATAACCAGGGAAGTCCACTGGGCCATGAAGTGGAGGCCCAGGGAGAAAAGCTCCAATTAATAGTTACAGAGAAATAGAATATACAATTAATTGATGAGAGTATACAGCGTACAATAAAATAATGTGGTAATGTACAATAATGTAATAACATACAATTAATTCACAGAGAAATACAGCATAGAATAGAATAATATGACATTTTTGATACAGAAACATATACGTATAAGTGAGTTAATATTATATATATATATATATATATATATATATATTTTTTTTTTTTAGAAAGTCATAGTAACAGTTGGAGAGGTTGATGACTAGAGGGGGAATTTAAGTTGGGGAGTGAGATGTGCATATCCATTTAGTAGTGAGATAGGAGAACAAGAAAGGTTTGAATTTAGTGTGGTCCTGGGTACTGAGAAGAGTGGGAGGGAGGGAGTTCCATAGTTTAAAAATGGAGAAGGAAAGTAGGAGGGGGTCAGGGGTCAGGGGTCAGGGGGTCAGGGGGTCGTGAGGGTTTGCGGACCTGTATGAGGTTTTGGTTTTCTGATCTGAGTGCGTGGTTGGGGATGTAGGGGCTTAGTGCAGTAGAGAGAGAGAGAGGGGCAGGTAGTAGGTTTGTGGATGAGCTTGTGGGCATTAGTGAGTTTAAGCAAGGTCAAGTAATTGGGAAGTTCGAGCCACTGTAGAGTATGGAGAGAGTGGCAGTGGTGGGAGGAGTTTTTTGAGTTGGTAGCAGATTTGCTTATTTTATTATAGCATGATTCGAGCTTGAATTGTAGACTGAGTCTGAGATTGTTTAACAGGGAGGCACCATACATAACAGAGGGGAGAAGTTAGGAAGATGCTAGGGTTTTTCTGGTGGAAGGGGAGAGGTAGCAGTTGTGTCTGTATAGAAGTCCTAGTTTTTGGTGTTTTTTTTAATGGTGGATTGAATACGTGTCAAATTTTAGATGCTTGTCAATGATGATGCCATCGAGTTTGGTATTAGATACGATTTCGACTGGGATGTTATCAGTACTTAGTACAGAGAATGAGTTTATGTCTATTTGGCAGTTTCTAGAGGGGGAAAGATTATCAGTTTTGTGTTATAAGTTTTCATTGTTTCTTCCATTATTTTTGACTTGGACCAGAATTCTTGCAGTAAAAGGTTTTAAAGATATCCTGCCGAACAAGCTACTGTCTGAGAAATAACGTAAAGTGTATTTAATCAGCAGCATCTTCAAAATCAGCCTGCCACTCATGCCCACGGTTGTGCAAAACAAAATGGTGCATCTTAATCTGAACAACTGCTGTTAATACTTCCAGTATGACATTTACCTAATGTTTTAAAAGATACTTCTACTCAAAAATTGCAGCATTTCCTCAGCGCTGAACACTGTGTACTTCTTTTTCTGTAATCAGTTATTGCACTTGCTACTCTGTCCTATATAAAGTTACTAGCACAAATTCCTACTGTTGTGTTTTTACTAGTGAAACAATTACTGTCATTGAATGGTTAATACAGTACTTTAGCACCCAAAGCAACTGCACTTCCCCACAGTGTGATTCAAATCAACCTGTGTCTTCCAAATGCAGTGGTCATTTGCATATATCCCATAGGCCTCGACTACTGAAAGTTTAAGGTATTACACCATAATGATTCTAGCTTGCCTGAGTCTGTCTTGCAGTTTTTACCAAATGATTTGCCTGTGTGACCTTTTTACCCTATGGTGTGTAAGTAATATCATCATGGAACTTACAAACAATGACATTGGTAATCTCCAGACTCTGGACCCTACCCAGGTCAGGTTTGTAAAAGGCAGATCATGTCTCCTAAACCTGATAGACATCTTTGAAGTGATCACCAAAGCTGTAGATGAGGGTAAGGTGGTTCACACAGCCTATCTAGATCTCGCCAAGACTTTCAACACCATCCCCCACTCTGGAATTATAGATAAACTCACTAAACTAGGTATAAATCCCTATGTCACAAAATGGGCTGCCAACTGGCTTACTGACAGAACCCATACTGTGAAAGTAGCAGACTCCAAATCCAATTTCAGACCAGTGACAAGTGGAGTACCACAGGGTTCAGTCCTGGGTCCTCTCCTGTTTGGTATCTACTTCTCTGAAGTACAGGCTACCACAGAAGGTCTTTGGCTAATGAAGTTCACAGATGACTGCAAACAAGGAGCCATATTCAAAACCCTAATGATGTGGACATCCTACAAAAGGGCCTCACTGAGACAGATGCCTGGTGTTAAAGCCATGGCCTCAAGCTCAATGCCAAAAAGTACATTGTCATCATTTTGGTAAAAACTATGTACCCATGAACTACCACATAAGCGGTAGTCTACTTAACACTGAAAGTGTGATAAGAGACCTTGGGACATAGATGGACAGTAGTCTCTCCTTTGATAATCACATCGCCACAGTAGTCAGGAAATCCTTCTACGTGGTACACCTCATCACAAAAGGTTTCTCATCCAGGAAAAAAGAGGTCATTGTTCCCCTCTACTCGTCACTCATTAGATTCATTATATAGTACAACGCCCGTTTTGGTATGTACCTCACAAGACATCTACAACAACTGTAAAGGCCACAGAAATACCTCACAAAGAGGATTACTGGCCTCAAACAGATGCTCTATGCAGACCGTCTCAGAAACCTCCAGCTTTACTCGGTCACATATCTCCTACTCAGAGGCGAAGGCTATGTCAAACCCAGAGCTGTTGGACATGTTCCACTTAAAGAAATCCCAATCCCTCCGAGCTAAATGCTGTAGGGACCTAAACCTTGTCACCACAATAAAAAGAACATGCTGGAGGGATAGATTCTTGTCCCAGAGACTTCCCATACTCTGGAACAAACTACCTATCTATATCAAACAAAGCTCCTCATTAGCACTCTTAAAGAGATAGGAAATTCACCCCAGGGATCACTTCTGTGGCAATGCTCAACAGGGGCACAGGAAAATTATTTTCTTGGGTGGTGAAAGCCAGGGTACAATTTGGCTAGGCTTATATAGGCCCTAGGGCCAATAGCCTAGTACCTAACTATGAACACGCATCTTTACTAGCGCTCTCCTCTTAAAACAGTCTAAACAGATTCTGTCCAGTTGGGCGAAACTTTTTAACAAACTTTCACAAGTAACTAAATAAATTAATGTAGAAGTCATACTCAGTTAAATGACTGAAAGAAAATATGGTTATCTGGCTCTAAAAGTCAGTAAACAAAACACACTAACCTGCTTAATCTTGTTTTTCATAACTAACAATATCCGTCTCATAATAATAGCATTGTTTAATAATGTAACTTTAAAATAAAAAGGGAAGCTACAGTGCTTACACCTGCACGCCTCTTTATACTTAATAATGACTGTGCTCAGAGGAATGATACAACAATGTGTTAATGTTTTCACTGAAAAAGGGAAACACGGTGACTGAATTCTGTTACAAAACATATTATATGTATGCAATCATTTTATGCCACTGTTACAGAACTCTACAGTAAATGAGTGAAAAAGGGACTTGACAAAGCTTATTGCAATATCCTTCTGAAAACAAATGGAGATGTTTGTACAAATCAACTATTTTCAATGAAATTGTAGTGCTTTCTGTTTCCTCTGTATTATTTCCAAATAATAAAAATCAATGTTAGACTTCCTACTAGCCATGTGGCTTTGGTGACTGTTTTCATTAGAAATGCACATCACAGTCATTTGGACTTCTATAAAGCCTTATCTGTTAGTTTCCATAGTTTACAGAGTGTGTGTGCATGTGTGTGTGTGTCCGTGTGTGTGTGTGTGTGTGTGTGTGTGTGTGTGTGTGTGTGTGTGTGTGTGTGTGCGCGTGTGTGTGTGTGTGTGTGTGTGTGTGTGTGTGTGTGTGTGTGTGTGTGTGTGTGTGTGTGTGTGTGTGTGTGTGTGTGTGTGTGTGTGTGTGTGTGTGTGTGTGTATATGTGTGTGTGTGTGTGTATGTATGTGTGTGTGTGTGTATACATCTGTGTGTGTGTGTGTGTGTGTGTGTGTGTGTGTGTGTGTGTGTGTGTGTGTGTGTGTGTGTGTGTGTGTGTGTGTACATGTATGTGTATAAGTGAGTGAGTGTGTACATATGTGTGGGGGGTTTATAAGTAGGTGAGTCTGTGTGGGAGAAATGAGTATGTGCAGAGGGGGTTGAGGGTTGCTGTAGCATATAGTATATAGGATAATGTACATTGTAGCATTAATTTCTTACAGCTGAAAACATTTAGCCTTTACCTGACATATATCTCTATATTCTGAATGTTCTAACCAG
>NC_056732.1:21833026-21878026 GCF_019279795.1 Protopterus annectens | reverse complement strand
TGCAGTCATCTGCGAACTTGGTCAGCCACAGTCCTTCCGTGTTGGCCTGTACCTCCCGAAATATATACCGAACAAGAGAGGTCCCAGGACTGAGCCTTGTGGGACGCCACTTGTAACTGGTTTGGAGTCTGACATGGCTCCATCAATTCTAACCATGTGGGTTCTGTCCTTGAGCCAGTTTGCAACCCATCTAGTGACATAGGGGTTTATATTTAAGCTGGTGAGCTTATCTATAATGCCTGAGTGGGGTATTGTATCAAAGGCTTTTGCGAGGTCCAGGTAGGCTGTGTGGACCACCTTCCCCTCTTCAATGGCCTTGGTGACTGTTTCAAAGAAATCAACCAGGTTTAAGAGGCAGGATCTGCCCTTAACAAAGCCGAACTGGGTAGCATCCAGTGTCTGTAGGTCCCCAATATCTTTATTTATGAGGTCCATGATGATCCTTTCCATAGCTTTGCAGACCAAGCTAGTCAGGCTTATGGGGCGATAGTTTCCAGGATCTGTTGAGGCACCACCTTTGTGGAGAGGGACCACAGTTGCTGTACATCACTCTTTGGGTACATATCCTGTAGTAAGGCTGAGATTGAACAGTAGTTTTATGTTTGGGTTTAGCTCTTCTTGGAGTTCATGTAGGACGCAGCCCGGGACACCGTCTGATCCCATTGATGCTGTGTTTTTTGCTTTGGAGAGGGCGGCTCTTATCTGAGCATCTGAGATGTCAGGGGGGGCAGCACTCTGCTGGGATAGATATTTGCCCTTTTGGTGGGGAGGGGGGGAGAAGTTTGCGCTGAACCTGTCAGCTAGGATGTTGGCAATGTCTGTGGGTTCGGTGTATTTTTTGTAATTTTGGACTAATTCTGAGCATATCTGGGAATTACCACCCAGGTTCCTAACATAACTAATGAAAGCCTTGTGATTATCCTTAGTGTCCTGTGCAATGTTTCTCTAGAAGCTGGCCTTAGACGATTTTATGAGTGCCCGTAGTTTTTTGCTAATACTGATCAGAGATGCCTTCCCTTTTTGGAATTTTGCTCTATCATATAGTAGCTTCCTCCTTCTATTGTATAGTTTGTTTATGGCTGGGGTCCACCAGACAGGATGTCTGCCTTTGGAGGATTAGGTCTTGGTTTTATTTGGGATCGCATGATCCATGCATTCCTGAAGGTGTTCATAGAATGCGTTTATAAAGGATTCTGCGGTCTGGGCCATATTTTCCACAGGCCCGGAGGCTTTGAAGGATTCCACCTCGGTTTTGAGGAGTGTGAAATTTGCTTTAGAGAAGTTTTTCACTGTGGTTTTCTGGGCAGGGGGTGGTGTCAGGATGTGAATATCCAGTGAGATTAGTTTATGGTCTGATCTTACCAGTGAGGGATACACTTCTGGTCTGGAGCATAGAGTCCCCATGTTGGTGATGATCAGGTCCAGTATGTTTTCCCCTCTTGTGGGAGTGGTAACAAGTTGTTCCATAGCATTTGAGTTTATAAATTCTAGGAACCTTTGGGCTAGGGTGTTGGAGCTAGAGTAATGCTCCCAGTCTATGTTTGGGTAGTTGAAGTCGCCCAATATAATGGTGTTTGGAGAGACCTTCATATTTTCCAGTGTTCTCAGGAAGGCTGAGTGGGGTTCCTGGGTTAGGGAGGGTGGTCTGTAGCAGGCTATAAACTGGAAGGCAGTTTTACCCACTGTTAGTTGCACATGGATAGTCTCTGATGCTTCGTGCTGTGCCACCAACCTGGAGGTGTGGGTATCTTTGATGAATATTGATACTCCCCTCCTTTTGTGGGTCGGTCCAAGTTTTGGGGCCGAAAAGCATGGTATGAGGTATAACCTGGTAGTGCTGGGGTGCTCTCAGGAGCCTTGAACCAGGTTTCTGTTGCTGCACAGATATCGATGTTCTCCATGCTAAGGAGAGTTTCGAGTGCGTGCATCTTGAAGTTTAGACTTCTGGCGTTGAGTAGCATTACTCTTAATTTCTTAGTATATATATATATATATATATATATATATATATATATATAGATATATATAGATATATATAGATATACAGTGGATATAAACATTTACACATCCGTGTTAAAATGTCAGATTTTTGTGATATAAAAAAAATTAGACCACAATAAATCATTTCAATACTCTTCCCACCTTTAATGTGACCTATAACCTGCACAATTCTGTTGAAAAACAAACAAATCTGTTAGGGGAAAAAAATATAAAAAATACAAAATGTACAATAAGCTGGTTGCATAAGTGTGCACACCCTTAAACTAATACTTTGTTGAAGCACCTTTTGATTTAATTACAGCATTCAGTCTTCTTGGGTACACACCTGCCATCAATTAAAGAGACTGATTAACCACAAATAAAGTTCAGCTGTCCTAGTAGGATTTTTCTGACATTTACTCAGTTGCCTGCTACAGCAAAAGTCATGATTCATAGAGAGCTTACAAAGCATCAAAAGGATCTCATTGTTGAAAGGTATCAGTCAGGAGAAGGGTACAAAGAAATTTCCACAGCAATCAATATACCATGGAATACAGTGAAGACAGTCACTAAAAAGTGGAGAAAACATGGAACAACAGTGACATTGCAAAGAACTGGAACAAAGAACAAAGGCTGCCAAGAGACCTACAGCAACACTGAAGGAGCTGTAGCAATTTCTGGCAAGTACTGGTTGTGTACTACATGTGACAACTATCTCCCGTATTCTCCATATGTCTGGGCTATAGGGTAATGTAGCAAGACAGAAGCCTTTTATTACACAGAAAAACACCCAGGCCTAGCTAAAATTTCAAAATAATATATCCAAGTCTCTGAAAAGCATATGGGAAATGTGTTATGGTCTGATTAGACCAAGGCTGAACTTTTTGGCCACAATTCCAAAAGGTACATTTGGCGCAAAAACAACACTTCACATCACTAAAGAACACCATTCACATGATGAAGCATGGTGGTGCCAGTATCATGCTTTGGGGTTGCTTTTCTTCAGCTGGAGCTGGGGCTTTATTCAAGGTGGAGGGAATTATGAACAGTTCTAAATACCAGTCAGTTTTGGCCCAAAACCTTCACGAGTCTGCTAGAAAGCTAAAGATGAAGAGGAATTTCCCTTTGCAACATGACAATGACCCCAAGCATACATCCAGATCAACAAAAGAATGGCTTCAACAGAAGAAGATTAAAGTTTTGGAATGGCCCAACCAGAGCCCAGACCTAAATCCAATAAAAAATCTGTGGGATGACCTGAAGAGGACTGTGCACAGGAGATGTCCTCAAATCTGACAGATATGGAGCACTTTTACAAGGAAGAGTGGGCAAATATTGCCAAGTCAAGATGTGCCATGCTGACAGATTCCTACTCAAGAAGACTGAATGCTGTAATTACATCAAAAGGTGCTACAACAAAGCATTAGTTTAAGGGTACGCACACTTATGCAACTAGCTTATTGTACGTTTTTACTTTTTATATTTTTCCCTTAACAGATTTGTTTGTTTCTCAATTATATTGTACAGGTTATAGGTCACATTAAAGGTGGGAAAAGTATTGAAATGATTTATTGTGGTCTCATTTTTTTATGTCACAAAAACCTGGCATTTTAACAGGGGTTACAGGTGACAGGTTGAATGATAGGGTTTTTAGGTCAAACATCCAGCTTATTGAATGTTCACTTGTCTGACATGTTTCAATGAAACAGATAAGTGGGATGTGTAATAGAGGTGTGTGTGTGTGTGTGTGTGTGTGTGTGTGTGTGTGTGTGTGTGTGTGTGTGTGTGTGTGTGTGTGTGTGTGTGTGTGTGCGTCTGTGTGCATCTGAGTGTGTCTGTGTGTGTGTGTGTGTGTGTGTGTGTGTGTGTGTGTGTGTGTGTGTGTGTGTGTGTATTTGTGCATGTATCTGTGTATGTCTCTGCATTTATGTGTGTTTCTGAAGGTTTACTATTAAAATGTTTAAGTGGATTCAGTCGAATCCAATTTGACGAAGTCCAGAGTTCGAACAGTGACAATGTTGAACTTTGACATTGTCGAAGTATAAATCTTGGCCCTATCTTGACCCATGTTAACGCTTGTTCCGAGGTCGAATTCAGGATGTAATGTGACAATATTGGCATTCAGCATTGTGACTCTTCACAGACATGGGTTGATGATACAATCATTCGACGGAGTCCTCTTCAACATTTTGATAGTAAACTGTTTCTGAATGTGTGTGGGTTAGGATTAGAGCGAGGGTTAGCTAAGGGCATAAATTATGTGCAATTGTGAGTCTTCAGGGTTAAGGTTAGATTAGAAGCTAGATTTACTCTATGTACATATGTGGGTGCATGTAGAATGTCTGAGCAGTCTTGTGGTAGTCTTATGGAAAGGAGTCTTTAAATTTAACATGCACATTAGGGTTATGGGTAGGGGCAGGGTTAGGTTTAGGGTAGGAACATATTACTAAGCCAGAGTTGGGAACAAAAAACCCTAACCCTAACGGGCATTTTAAATTAAAAAAACCCTCTCCATAAAATTAACACTGTTCAGACAAATTTGGGCTGAATGTGGTCGGGTTTTGGATGGTGCAAAAGAAAAGGAAACGATTCATTTTTCATTGTAATGATTCTTCATGTGTTGTATTTGCAATATAAAGACTGAGCAACATCCAAGTTGTATGATGACTATTCATTATATCACTATATATATATATATATATATATATATATATATATATATATATATATATATATATATATATAGATAGATAGATAGATACATAAAATTCATACCTCTCACCCTCTTAGAGCAAGAAATCTAGACAAAGCCATAAATAAAAGTATGACAAAGAACCAAAAATAGAGACATTTTTAAATATTGCTCTTACAAACTTAGAAAGTTGATAGAATAACAGGTTTTGGATTAGCCTGCATTTTCTGAAGAGTATGAAATCTGAAACTCAAATGTCTGTCATTATTTTCTAACTTTAATCATTAATGATTTGCCACTAATTTGCCAGAAAACCACAATTTTATGAAAAGCAAACCAAAAATATGAGTCAAAGATCTGGACATTCTGCAAAAATCTGTACAGTTGAGAGCTATGAATATATATATATATATATATATATATATATATATATATATATATATATATATATTGATACATCGATATATACGTGTGTTTATGTATCCAAAAATCTATTTTTTTTTGTTCAAAGAACAAACATAGAAACACAAAACATCATACAATTCCCAACCAGACTTTAACATGGTTCCAGCAAATGGCAGGAGGGCTGGATCTGGCACTAGTTGACCTAGGCAATTGACTAAGGCCCCATGCTGTCAAAGGGGCCCTGACCACAGCATTAAATTAAAAAAAAGAAAAGTTTTCTTACATTTTTGAGCAATTGCATATTATCATTATAAGAATTAAAAAACAAAGATTTCTGTGACCTCCTCCTGTTACTTTAAGCTGTTTTCTGCTTTGAAACATTCAGGTCCCACTGCTTCCTGCTTTGGGTGTGAAATTTAAACAGGATGAGAAGCAAAACTAACAGCAGATATCTGGACTAACAGCAGGAGTCTGTGCAGCATTTAGCAGCAGGAGTATGTAGTTGGCGCATAATGGCAGCATTTAACATTGTGTGTGTGTGTGTGTGCAAGTGTGCATGTGCGTGTGTGTGTGTGTGTGTGTGTGTGTGTGTGTGTGTGTGTGTGTGTGTGTGTGTGTGTGTGTGTGTGTGTGTGTGTGTGTGTGTGTATGTGTGTTGATCTGGAAGAAATCCATTTTACTATGAGCTGTGCAAGGTAAAAGGATTTCCTAACCACCATTTCAATGTGATGGTCAAATGTGAGAGAGCTCTCCACCCAGGTACCATGGTCTCTTGTGACATCGTCTTTTTGAATTGGAGGTTTTGCTATTTTATAAGCTGGAGCTAGGGGTGCTAACCAAATGCTAAAATGTTGCACTTTTTGGCACTGAGCTTCAGCCCATTTTTAGTATAATTACTGCTGCTGGATGGCAGAGGTGGACTTGATGGTGGATTTGATAATGACTCCCAGATTACAATCATTCACAAACATTGTTAACTGGAAATCTTAATTTCATAACTGGAGACTTGAGATGTAGGTACCAAACAATACAGGTTCCAGCACAGATCCCTACAGAACTCCACTGGTAATTTCCAGGATCACAAGGGACACCCCCAACTCTTACTATGTAAATCCTGTATCTAAGCTAGTTAGCTGTCCACCTAATCACATATGTGTCACTTTGGAGCTCCCTCCACTTGCTTATTATATTTCTAAGTGTTATAGTATTGAGTGACTTGCTGAGGCCATAGTATGATGTGTGGACAGCTTGTCCACAGACTGCAGCCTGAGTAACCATTAGGCAGGATCTGTGCTGGGGGGGGGGGTGTCAAGTCTGATAAGATTTTTGATATCATAGCTAATTAGGTTAATTATGATATGTTCCATGACTTTGCATATAAGGCTTGTTAGTCTGATACATCTATAAGTACCGGTGTTTGTGATTTGGTTACCCTTGTGGACGGCTGTCACACAACAGTTGTATGCCACTCCATTGGACAAAACCATTTGCTAAATGCAGGTTGAAGAGGTTCAGGACTGAGTCTGCCAGTGCAAGTTTAGGGCTATTAATTAGGCAACAGGCATATATCAGACCCATGGATAAGGTTTCAGACCCCTGGATAAGGTATCAGACCCATGGATAAGGTATTATTCACTTTGGAGAGCGCCTTCAGTAGATGCTCTTTTGTGATGGTCGATGGCTTGAATTCTTCAGGGATAAGTGCATTTTGAATAGCTGTATCTGGGATAAAGGTGGCACTAAATTTATTTGCCACTATGTTGACAATATCTACTACAGCAATGTAGCTAGTGCCATTATGAATAAGCTCAGAGCAATGTTTGATGTTATTTCTTATTTTTCTGACACAAGTAAAGAAGACTTTGTAGGTGTCTTTGGCTTCATGGGTTTTTCTTATGCACCTTTATTAGTTTCTTATTTAATTGTTTGATCCTCTCCTTAGTTTGGGGGTCATTTGTTCTGCTATATAGTTTTAGGAATTTCTTCCTTTTATAACATAGTTTATTAATGCATGAGGACTGCCATGCTGGTTTGCTTTTAGACCTCCCCATTTAGTTAGTTTAAGGCATCTGTCTAGGTGTGAGCAGAACTTTTCTATTTAACTCTTTGCAGTATCAACATTATGGATATAATTCCTCTGAAACTTAAAGACTTCATCATAGATTTATAGATTTGAAGTCCTTGGAATCTGCGATATTTGTTTAAATTTAGAGATTCATCACAGAATTGCAGGAGATTTGTATGTATGAAGTCATTGAATTCTGCAATGATTGTTTCTGACAGTTTGCAGATTCTGATGGAGAAGGTTTCTAGTTTGTGGTCTGACCAATGAGAAAGGTACTTTGGGGCTGGTACACAGAGATGTTATCAAGTATGTTTTGTTCTCTAGTTAGTTCTTCATCAATCTGGTCCAGGGGAATTTTTATTTATAAAATACAAATAAAAACTGAAATTTGCTAATTACTCATGACAAAAATAATATAATTGTAAAAGTTTAAAAATAGTTAAACTTCTTCATCTTGGAAAGAATATACACTTTTTTTCAGAATGGAATCAAACTGCAACCATTTGCCATTTAAATTAAAAACAACAATCATATAATCAAGCTACACATCTAATACACAGTCACTTTGAACAATTCTTTTTTTGTTGTTTTAAATTGCTAGTAATGGATACATTTTAATTTAATCCAGGTGATTTATTCGCCTGAAAAAAAAACATGCCAATCTAGCTCTCTTACTAATAAATAATTATGCCAATCACCCCTTTATCAAATTGATGTTGTTGTGTCTTTCGGCTTTTCCCGGTTAGGGGTCGCCACAGTGGAACTCCGGTCCGCTAATGATTGGTAGTTGATTTTTACATGCCGAGTTACCAGCCCTGATGCACAACCTTCAACGAAGGTACGCCCATTCACACATGTCTCCAAGCAGAAGACGCACTAGCTGAGAATCGAACCGGACAGCGTCTTACTGTGAGGCGACAATGCTACCGCAGCACCACCAAATTGATGTACTTGTTCTAATTCAAAAAACAAAGTAATTATAATTACCAAATAGTAAACTATGTTTTGCAAAAGTGTTTAGGGTATCTTTTTTCTGTATGGTATATACATGTTGATAAATTCTTTGCTGTAACTTTTTCACAGTCTTACTTATATAAAATACTTTGCACGATAAACCACTAGCCATGCATATTACCCCTGTAGAATTGCAGGTAAAATAACCTTTACAGCAGAATAATTCATCAGCTTCACTTACCATAATATATTTACTAGTTCTGATGCATTCACACTTTTGCAGCAACCACAATAAATCCTATTTGATTTGCAGTTAACTTTTTATGACTCTGCATACTATTGTTTTCTAACCTCCATTTTATATTCTTCCCATTTTTAAACACACATTTACAAACATTTCCAACTTTTTCATTGAAAGAAGCATACTGAAATAAATTGAGCTGCTTCAACACAATCCGTTTGATGTCATTGCTGTCCACTGAAAATGGTAAGAAAAGGGCTCTATTGTAATTCTTTTTAACTTTTATTTGGCCACTAATAAATTGCTTCTGTAAAAAAGGCAAAATAAATAAATAAAAATTCCACCCCTCTTACAATGTACCACTGGGACTTGCACCTTGTAGTCCATTGCACTTTGGACAAGATTGTTATTCCCTCAGTGTATAATAATTTAGTGTGAATATGTGTGGATTGTACTGTAAGTGAGTGATGCTCACATGGTGGGGTTGTGTCTGGCCTTGAGTTTGGTTGCATACTTGCATCTCTCACAAATAGACATTGACAAGTTAAATAAAAGATGATTGTCTCTCAATAACAGGCAATTCTTACATTGCCGGATTATACCAAGTGTTATGAGGCTGGAAATAAGACGGTAGGCTAGTACGAAGACCTTCCATTTTGAACAAGGGTATGAAGTGTGCCAGAGAAAAATAAGAGAGTATAACAGTGTTTCACTTCCTGGGTTAACGTATTTTTCAAAAAATAGTAGATGTAGATTAATGAAGGTTTGACCACTAAGTTAATCATATACACTCAATATTCTAGTCTAGCCCTGCTATAAAGTTAGTATGGTGGGTGAATAAAAAATATAGCATGTCAGCTCCTAGTTAAGGTAGTGATTTAATGTAAAATAAAAATGTAGATAAGAAAAATTGGATCAAGCTCCAAAATCAGGTAGGCAGTAGATAATTTGGTCTAGATTTACTGTGAGAGAAGCTTAAAAAGTTCAGCGATATACTGCTGCTTAAATCTGCAATTTGTACAGCTTTAACTGGAAAGTTCAGTTAACTAACTAAGGTTTGTGAGGGAGATTTGATACAGAAAGTGCTCCCATCTGTCAAATACAGTGTTGCACAGTCCTGCACAAAGCATTACCATCCACTGTTAAGCTAAAGAGAAAAGGTGAAAGAAGAAATCAGAAAGAAGTTTGAACTGCAGCCAGTAATGTCTACCCCTGAGAAACAGCTGCAAATTCTTCCCCGGCACTGAATAACATCTACACTCCTCACTCCTCAGCAAGTTTATGACCTGAGGTAAAAAAACAAACAAAAAAAACGGGTAGTTGAAACTGTACTGTCATTGGTGAGGTACTTTTTGCATCTATATAGGGTTCTGAGTTTTTTATGGACTTTCTTTATAGTCTGTGCAATGTGCATATCAAATTTCATGTTTCATGTACCTTACCAATGACAGTAAAGCCACCATCGGAAGAACCCACCTACTATTCACACTCTATGCATCCCCCATACTCATCAATCTAAACAAAACAGACTTTAAGAAACTAAGCACCTGCTACAATAAAATAGCTAGGTTTGCTACTAACTCACCCTTTAGGACACATCACTGCATAGCTATTAAGCAACTATCCTGGCTACAATTACCCTACCTGCTCACATATAACCAGCTTACAATAGCCCACAAAATTATATATTATCCCGATAGCTATTATTGCACCAGCTGTGTACCAGATATGTACTTTTATCCCACTGTTTACCTGTGATCCACTGCTGGGATACAAAAAATAAATAATATTATACTGTTGCTTTTATTTACAAACTTAACATTTTATAAAATGCAAACACATAGACACCTCTGCTCTCTTGTTTTCCTAAAATACATCATGTTTAGTTTTTCTTAGCTGTCAGAACTCATAAATCTATTTTAGACACTCTATTCCCTAAACTATATGGATTTGTAAGACAGACCCTTAACCATATTTCTATATCAAAATGTTATTTTCTAAGGTTACATGCACCAGGAATGGGCTTTTGATGTGTTTGTGACCGCCTGTGTCCTAGCCCAGCAATCAAGGAGCTTCAATCCTCCCCATTAACACCAGTGAGGGGCATCTCATATAAGAGGAAAGGATAACAAATACACACAGTAAAGTGCAATTTCCCTTAAGAGCACACAGAGATCACAGTCAGTCCAGGGCTGGTCGCTCCCTTCCTCTCCAGGTCACCAATAAAACTCCCCACTGGCACAGCTGTAGGGTCCAGATCTCAGCCTAGTGGGCAAGCTAAAACCTCCAGCACCCTCTCTGTCCAACCAGTGCTTTGTCTCCCTGCCCAAGTAGCTGACACACACACACACACACACACACACACACACACACACACACACACACACACACACACACACACACACACACACACACACTTTGATAAGAGTTTATACAACCACACAGACACTCCTGGGAAAGGCTGGCACAGGTTCTCCAGCTGTGCCCCTTTTCTGCCTAGTCTAAAAGATAGTACCACTTGCCACCACCCACTAATATTTATCAGCTACTCAAAGGCCCTTAAAAGGGTGTCCAATTATTACAGTGCAATATTATTATCCAACTGGTAAGTGTGACTAAACAGTCAAGGCTTTACCAGAAAGGCTCAGCTAGACTCTGCTACACTTTGCTGTGAAGGAAAGGTTAGTTTGCTTTTATTTTTTGTATTTTGTATATTTTAAATACTGTGGTTTGTTTTCTTTACCTTGTGTTTTACTTGCATTCTGCTTTAACAGCATATTAAAACTTCAAAAGAGACCACAGCTCTGTCTCTTCTGAGTCAGGCAAAAATTAGAACTGAGTCAGGCAGAAATTAGAACTGATAAATTAAGGACTCATTCATAAGATAGAAGAGGTTACTTAAGGTTAATCATTTGTGAACTGAGGGGGTGGAGCTAGGAACTAAACCTTCTATTTAAGGGGTAAAATAAAACATTTCAGAGCTTTACCAGAAAGGCTCATCCAGACTCTGCTACACTTTGCTGTGAAGGAAAGGTTAGTTTGCTTTTATTTTTTGTATTTTGCATATTTTAAATGCTGTAGTTTGTTTTCTTTACCTTGTGTTTTACTTGCATTCTGCTTTAACAACATATTAAAACTTCAAAAAAGACCACAGCTCTGTCTCCTCTGAGTCAGGCAGAAATTTTTCCCCATCCTCCCACCCAGTTATAGTTGTCTTGTTAAATACCACTGTCTTTCTAGTTGCCTGCCTCGTATGTTAACCTGACCATATATCTCATTTCCTCTCTACTTTCACTGGCTTGTGTGAGTAATCACAAAATCATCATTTTTGAAATCCCTCCCCTTCAACTATTTCAATTTATTGGCCATCCTACTGTATTCCATAGTACCAGAATACAAAAGTGATCACCACTTTCAACCCATCTTGCTGTTTTAAAAATAGTGACTCTCCACTAAAACGTTTTAAACAGGTAAAACTTAAGTTACCGACTTTCACATCTAACTTCTCTAGTGCACACTGCAGTGTTTAGCATAAACCTTTTTTTTCATCTTACCTTTAAGCATCCCTGTGACTAGCACTTGCTCTAATACCTGCTGGAAAGCACTAGGAAGCCTTAAACTGACACAAGCACTCAACTCTCCTTATTAATAAGAGAAATTAATCATATTTACTAAACAGCCTATAATTGCAAAGTACCTTGTTAAGGTAAGGGAAAACAGCTCCTGTACTTTTCAAAAAAAAGCAACAAACCAGGCATGTCCAAGGGTCAGCTTCCATTGATTTCTCCTGTCCACCTGGTGAATCTGGGCATACTGGGGCAATGCAGCAATTGCCTCATGTACACAGACAACCCTCTCCTCCTACCACCCAACACTACAACCTGTGAGAGATGCACTTACATAGCCAAAATGGAAGCAAAGCTCTTTCCACCCAGGATTGTGCTAGACAGTCAAGAGGAGAAGGTTAACACCCACACTACACCTCAAGCAACACATAGCCCTTCTAAATCCACACCACCAACACCCACATATAGCAACACTAAATCCACATATGCAGAGGCCCTTAACTGTAACCTGCCCAAGCAACAACCAAAGTGTCACATAGTTCACAACACCAGTGTGCCACCCAGCAACAGCCCCTAAGGCAAGACAATGTACCTAACACTTTAGTCATAGGTGACTCTATAGTCCGGCACACTGATGTCCCTCTCACCAGGTTGAACAAGGAGAAAATTACAGTCAGCTGCCTGTCGGGTGCCAGGATCTGCTACATAATGCATGCACTCAAGTCACTCCACAACAAGTACAAATATGACTCTGTCATTGTCCATGTTGGAGTGAATGACTTGAGACATTCCTCCCTGGACTACATGAAAAGAGACATGGAAGAGCTCTCGGATCATGTGGCCCAGGCAGGTATGACGCTAGCCCTAAGTAGCATCCTGTTTTTGCCCAGAATGATACAACAATATAAGGACAAAATGACTGACTTCAATAATTGGCTAAGCTTCTGGTGTCATTCAAAGGGGATCCAGTATTGTTTGCCTGGGACAACATGCAAATAAAACAACAAATAAAGGAAAAAACCACACTGAGATCCAAAAATGAAATAAAAATAAAAGTAGTTTATTACTGTTATTAATAAAAAGTAAACTTCATCAGAAAAAATAAATGCAACCATATTCATATAAAAATTAAAAATTAATATATAATACAAATTATCAAATAAAGAAAAAAAACCAAAGAGAAAATATTTTGATTATAAATATATTAATTATATATTACTATAAATAATAATTTACATTTAATATTTTAAACTTGTCATTATAACAACAGCTTTAATTTTTATTTTAATTTTCCGATCTCAGTTCCTTTCCTTTATTTTTTGTTATCAGTTTCATTTCAATTGCCTGGGACAACATGATTGACAGACCATGATGCTTTGCCAGAGATGGTCTGTACCTGTCGCCCCTGGGATTCAGGTTACTGGCTAAGGCTCTTGCCACCCCTATAGTGCCTTTTTTAGGCAAAGTTCAAAGGACAAAACCACCACCATAACAGGTACAAGCATGCAAAATCTTAAGGTAATGCTACTCAATGCTAGAAGTCTAAACCTCAAAATGCACTCTCTCGAGGCACTCCTAAAAATGGAGAACATCGATATCTGTGCAGTAACTGAGACTTGGTTCAAGGCTCCAGAGAGCACCCTTGCAATACCAGGCTACAACTCTTACTACACGTTTTGGCCACCAAAGCAGGACCGAAGCACTAAAGGTGGAGGAGTGTCAATATTCACCATGGATATTCACACCACCAGGCTAGTTGCCCAACACAATGCGTCTGAAATTCTCCAGGTGCAACTAACACTAGGTAAGGCTGCAATCCAAATTGTAGCTTGCTACAGATCCCCCACCATAACCCAAGATTCTCACTACACATTTCTAAACATACTGGAAAATATTAAGATAGAACCAAACACCCTAATACTGTGTGATTTTTAACTACCCTGCCATTAACTGGGAAAACTACTCCTGTACCAACACCTTTGCCCAATGGTTCTTGAAATTCATAAATTCCAATGCCCTGGATCAACTAATCCATAGTCCCACCAGGGGCTCCAATATTCTAGACCTGGTCATTACCAACATGGGAAATCAATGCTCCACACCTATGGTCACCCCCTCGTTAGTCAGGTCTGACCATAAGCTAATCACCCTTAACATCCACAAGGGGGGATCCACCTTGGATCCCGGAAACTACCGTCTCATCAGTCTGACAAGCCTTATCTGCAAGGCCATGGAGCATATTATCATGGAACTTATAAACAAAGACATTGGCAACCTTCAAACACTGGACCCCACCCAGTTTGGGTTCGTGAAGGGCCGATCTTGTCTCCTGAACCTGATTGACCTCTTCGAATCAGTCTCCAGAGCTATGGACAAGGGTAAGGTGGTCCACACAGCCTATCTAGACCTTGCCAAGGCCTTTGACACCATCCCTCCACTCTGGAATAATAGATAAACTTACTAAGCCGGGCATTAATCCCTACTTCACCCAATGGGTTGCTAACTGGCTTACTGATAGAACCCACACTGTAAAAGTAGCCAACTCCAAATCCAGCTCCAGACAAGTGACAAGTGGAGTACCTCAGGTTTCAGTCCTGGGACCACTCTTGTTTGGCATCTACTTCTCTGAAGTACAGGCCAACACTAAGGGACTCTGGATAACAAAGTTCACAGATGTCTGCAAACTGGGAGCCATTATTGAATCCCCAAATGATGTGGATACTCTACAAAAGGGCCTTACAGAAACAGATGCTTGGTGCCAGAGCCATGGGCTCAAGCTCAATGCCAAGAAATGTATAGTTATCCCCTTTGGGAAAAAACATGTACCCGTGAATTACCATATAGGTGGCAGTACACTAAACACCGAAAGTGTCATAAGAGACTTAGGGACACAGGTGGACAGTGGTCTCACCTTCAATAACCACATCGCCACAACAGTCAGGAAATCCTTCTATGTGGCACATCTCATCACTAAGGGCTTTTCATCAAGAAAAAAGGAGGTCATTGTCCCACTGTACTCATCCCTCATTAGACCCATTATAGAATATAATGCCCCATTTGGTATGTACCTCTCAAGACATCTGCAACAACTGGAAACGCTGCAGAAATACTTCATTAAAAGAATCACAGGCCTAAAGCAGATGCCCTACGCTGACCACCTTAAAAAACTCCAGCTATACTCTATCGCATATTGTCTACTCAAAGACGATCTCTGCTTAACATACAATGCCATGTCAAACCCAGAGCTGTTGGACATGCTACACTTAAAGAAATCCCAATCCCTCAGAGCCACACACTCCAGGGATCTAAACCTTGTCATCACACTAAACAAAACATACTGGAGGGATAGGTTCCTGACCAAGAGACTCCCCAGACTCTGGAATAGATTGCCCATACATGTCAAGCAGAGTGCCTCTTTGACCCTCTTCAGAAGGAACCTTGACAATTGGATGGGAGAAAGGAAATTCACCCCGGGGATCACGTCAGTCACCCTGCTAGACAGGGGTCCAGGGAAGTAAATAGTGTGGGAAGAAATAGCCAGGGAATTGTTATGGATAAGCTTGCATAGGCCCTAGGGCTGATAGCCTAGTACCAACCTATGAATCTATGAACCTATGAACCTATGAACTTGGTACAGGATCACTATATACATGCAATATACTCTAGAGCTTAAATTATCTCTACACAAAACAGCCACAGTTAAAAGGGTTTAAAAATATTTAATAATAAATAATTAAAAACACAAGACAACACTTTTTACTACACAGTGCTAGTCAAGAGTTCAGAGATCACAGAGAAATACTTAAATTAATTCAGTAGTACAGCTCTGACATCACAGAAAACGTTTAGTCTAATCTTCAGCAACGAAACCATAATCCTAGGTGATGTTAATATCAACTGGGCCTCCATCCAGTCTCCAACCAACCCTCTTAATATCAACCTATATAACTTTTCACAGCTAATCAACTCTATAACACACCCATCAAAAAACCCCTCTTCTGGCACCATTCTTGACTGGATTCTAGTGTCACATCCCCACTATTATTCTGATAGTGGTATTCTTCCTGACCCTCTTAGTGATCATATGCCTATCTTCACCCACCGACTCCCATGCATTTCCTACCGCACCCATAACTACATCACCACCCGCAATGACAAAAACTTTAACCCATCAACCTTCTTACAATCTTTAAAAGCAATTAACTGGAACAATCTAAGGACACTACCATTAGATGATGCAGTTGCCCACTTTAACCAAACATTCTTAGATATACTTGACTCCCAAGCCCCTCTGAGAACTAAAAGAATAAAAACTAATTCTGCCCCCTGGCTAACCAAAACCACACTATCAACCATGCGCCTTAGAAACAAAGCATGGGGACTCTATCTGAGAAATAAAACCCAAGAACTCCACATTGCTTATAAAAACATACGTAACAAAGTAAAAAAGCTTATAATCTCTGACAGAAAACAACACTTCTATACACTCCAAAACAATAATAAAACTAATCCTCAAAGATTCTGGAAGGGGATCTCTACCCTCCTTAACCCCAGCAAACCACACACCCCAAACCCCGACCCATATACCTCTGACACAGATTTAGCCATACAGTTCAACTCCTTTTTCATCGAATCTATTAGCAAACTCACCTCCTCCTTCTCATGCTCCACCTCTACATCCAATTCACCCCCACCCTCTACCACAAACATCCCTTCCCTCATTACCTCTTCCCCCACATTCTCATCTACCTACTTTCCCTCTTCCACCTCATCCACTTCTCTAACCCCCACATCACCCACATCATCCTCACACTCTCTCTCCCCTCTTTACTCTTTTCTCTTTAAAACCTATACCCACTTCCACTATAAAGAAACTCCTTCAGAAACTAAAGCCATGTACTAACGCACCTGATAACATTCCCTCCTACTTCCTAAGTATAGCTGCAGAAGCAATCGCCTATCCTATTAGCATCCTAATCAACCGCTCCATCAATGAATGCACAGTGCCCAAACTCTGGAAGAAAGCTTTCATCATCCCCCTGCATAAAGGAGGCAGCAATTGTAATGTCAACAACTTCTGTCCTATTGCTATCCTGTCCCCCATTTCCAAACTTCTAGAAAAATGTATCCAAATCCAACTCTTACCACATCTCTTAGATAATAACCTTCTAACACCTACACAACATGGTTTTAGGCCAAACCATAGCACTATGACAGCCCTCCTGTCCTTCCTTGAGACTGTTAATAGAGCTCGCGACTCAGGCCACACTGTCTCTACCTTACTACTTGACCTCTCTAAGGCCTTCAATACTATATCACACAGCCTGCTCTTATCCAAACTTTCAGAACTTAACCTCTCTCCCTCCACCATAAATTGGTTCTCCAGCTATTTATCTAATAGATACCAAGCCGTTAAATGGAAAAAGGCCACTTCCTCTTTCCTTAATACCCCCACTGGAGTTCCCCAAGGATCAATTCTTGGTCCCCTTCTGTTTAATATATTTATAAATGGTTTCCACAAATCCATTCCACTCGCTAACATCATCCAATATGCAGACGATTCTACCATTATCTGCTCTGCCACCTCTTCCTCCCTGCTTCAAAAACTTACTCAAGAAGCTTTTTCAATCACAGAACATTGGATGAAAATAAATCACTTAGCCCTCAATGCCTTCAAAACAAAGCTAATGGTATTTACCCCTTCTAAATCCACTTACTTCGACACAAACACCTTCTCTATCACAAGCCAAGATAACACACCCTTGGAACTGGTGTCTGAAACCAAGTTACTTGGTGTACAAATTGACAGTCGGTTCAATTTCAATTCCCATCTACAACTGAATATTAAAAAAACCCATCAAAAACTAGGTATGCTCTACCGGCAGAATCAGTTCCTTACAAGCTCCTCCAAAATCACTCTCGCTTCCTCCTTTCTTATCCCCTCCCTCCTCTATGGAGCTCCATTGTTAACTAATCTGCAGACCTCTCAAAAAAAACAGCTTGCTTCGGCTATAATAAAATCGCCAAATTCACTAACAGCCACAGATCATCCACCCATCACTCTTCCTCTCCTAAAACTAAATTGGCTTGAACTACCCAATCACCTCACTTATATACAACTGACTTTAGCTCATAAGCTCATTCTCAGCCCCTCTCTTTGTCCCTCCCTGTCTTCAGTCTTTAAAATGCACCAACCAAACAGAATCTTAAGATCTAACAATCAAAACCTACTAGAAGTTCATAAACCATCCCATCCCCCAGGCAAACACCTACTATCCTTTAACCTAGCCCGCCTTTGGAACTCACTCCCACCATCCATACGCACCACCTCCAACCAGCACATGTTCAAAAAATCTCTTCATACACATCTAAAATCCCAATGGGAATGCTCTTGCTCTCACCCCTCATAAACATAAGATTACCTCACTTTACCTAACAAATCTTATGTGCCTACTGAAAAACCACTCCATATTGTTATATATCATGACTATCTTATCATGTTTACCTCACATTAATCTTCATTGTATTGTAGTGTTTTGAATGCTTGTAAATTTTGACCATAATGTTTTATCTTTTACTTTGTATAATTTTAGTAGTAATCTTGTAAGTAAGTAGTACAAGTAATCTTGTAAGTACCTAATTTGCCTAATTTTGGAGCTTTTCTCCCCAGGACTCCATTGAAAACGGGTTCTTTTTGGCCCAATGGACTATCCTGGTAAACCAACTGCAAATAAATAAATAAATAAATAAATAATCTTTCTAGTTTCTAGCTATTTCTAAGAGAAAACACAAATCTAAGATAAACTTACATATAGAGCAAGACAGTGCTGGTGAGTTGGATGGTCAAGACAAAATGCTTAATGCTCTCTGATTCTCTCTGTTTTTAAAATCACATTCCTGGTTCACATGACATCATTCTTCACACTTCCCTGGGTTCCCAGGCTAACAGAAACTACATTTACATTCTTCACCTCTGGACAGAAGCCAGAGCAATAAAGGACATTTATGCATGCAAATTCTGGCCATTAACTCTGGCTTTAAAACAATAGCAAGCATTATTTCATCTAGACCAGCCAGAGCCGTATTTAGATCAAAGGGTCACAGCATGCTTTACTTGGTTAGCAGAGTGCACTGTTGTTACATTGTTTTCAGTTCCACATGTAACACTATTTTTACCATTTAAGACACAAGCCGGTGGTTTACATTGATATTTACAAATGACAGAATTATCTATAAAATTCTATCTGGCTAGGCTGGCAGCCTTCACCTATCTTCACCCAATCTTCCCAGTGTTGTTTAGTCAGCAGGAGAAAGAGGGTGCTGTGAGTCGATGGGAGACAACATATAAGGCATAGCTGGAGCAGATTTATTCTCATGCTTCTAATGTGATCCAGTTTACAGTTATCAGAAGGGAGCAGTGCAGTCTTCCATCCCATGACATTCAACATGCATTAAAACTGTAATTTATTTTCTCCTTATGGCTAACTACATTTCTAAGGTCTGTGGTATCCCTGCAGCTGAATATACTAGCTGTTGTTAGGATGGCTAAGTGCAAAGTTCACATCTGGCATTTGCAGCTATTGTCTAACTGCATACACTTGATGAGTCTCTTTCAAGTTAAAGGACATAATTTAGAAAAGGCCACATACAATGTTTATATGGGTGCATGTGTTGACAACAACACAGAGGAAAGGGAAGACTCAAGAATGATACACAATAAAGCAACATATAAAACCACAAATCTCACATATTTGAGGGCACAGTGTACCTCTCACACCCAGGGAAGAAACCCCCTGGCATGCTAGAAGCAATCCAGTGTGACAGTGGTATAAACCGCACACAGTAACAGTAAAATGCAGACCAAAATCATAGCCTCCAGACAGGCTTTATGCCATGTGAATGGAGAACTGCAACAGTCATCCCTCTATACAGAGGCAGGCCAGCAACAGACCTTGAACTACAGAACCATACGTCTGACTAGTCTCATATGTAAGGTCATAGAAAGAATTATCATGGAAATGATTAATAAGGACACATAAAACCTTTAAACACCAGATCCAACCTAGATTGAATTTGTCAAGGGCAGATCATGCCTAATCAACCAGGTGGACTTCTTTGAGTGGGTCACCTAGTTAAAGGATGAGGGAAAATGGTGCATGCTGTCTACCTTGACTTGGCTAAGGAATGTGATACAATATCCCACTCAGGCATTGTAAACAAATTCACACATATAGGCATAAAACCCTATGTTACTCACTGGATAGCTTGCTGGCTCTCAGATTGGATCCAATAAGTTATTTGTCAATTGGCATTTGTTTATGATGAGATAAAATGTGATAAAATAACCTATGTTATGCACTGGATAGCCAGTTTGCTTTTGGATAGGACCAGAAAATTAATATAAGTGAGGCCACCTCCACAAATAGGCCAGTCACTAGTGGAGTTCCTCAGGTCTCTTTGCTGGGTCAGCTATTTTTTGGCATCTACTTCTCAGAAGTCAAGACCAGTGTCAAGGTTCTCTGGCTGATAAAGTTTGCAGATCATTGCAAGCTAGGTGCAGTCAAAGGACCCCCAGTCCCCCAAGACACTAACATCCTACAGGATGGGATAAAATCAACAAATGACTGGTACCAAAGCCATGGCTTAAAACTCAGTGCCAAGAAATGCATAAGTGTTCCCTTTGGGAAGCTGGTCACCATTGGAAATTACCTCATTGATAATACATCTCTAACAGCAAAATGAGCGGTCAGTTATTTGGGTATGCATGTGGATAGTAACCTGGTTTTCGACCACCATGTGTCGAAGCTAGTAAGGAAATCATTCTATGTAGATCAACTTAAAAGCAAGAGAATAGCATCTGTAGGAACAAGGAAGCCACTGTTCCACTGTATATGACCTTCATCAGGCCCATAATTGAGTACAATGCCCCTTGACCAGGCACATGCAACAAGTGGAATGTCTACAGAGGTTCCTCACAAAAAGAATGCTGGGTGTAAACAGCATGTCCTATGCAGATCGCCTCAGAGCCCTAACTCTATACGCATGTCCTATGCAGATTGCCTCAGAGCCCTAACTCTATATGCATGTCCTATGCAGATCGCCTCAGAGCCCTAACTCTATACGCATGTCCTATGCAGATCACCTCAGAGCCCTAACTCTATACGCATGTCCTATGCAGATCGCCTCAGAGCCCTAACTCTATACGCATGTCCTATGCAGATCGCCTCAGAGCCCTAACTCTATACGCATGTCCTATGCAGATCGCCTCAGAGCCCCAGCTCTACACTCTGTTTCTTACAGATTGTTGACAGGTAATCTATCGCTGACATACAAGGCATCCTTGGATCCCACTCTGATGGACCTTTTGCATATCTGCAAAATGAATAGCATCAGAATTAGTTGATCTAGTGATTTAAATTTGCTTGCAGCATAAATAGGACATGTTGGTGGGACAGGTATGTGTCTCAGAGAATTCCCCTTCTCTGGAATAGGCTTCCCATCCATGTGAAGCACAGCTTTTTCCCTAACCCTGTTGAAGAGAAACCTGGACCAGTGGATGGGAAATTGGAAATATCCCCCCACCCAGGTCCAACAACTATGCCTTGAGTGGACAGAGGCAGCCTGTATCTCTTGTCCTAGCTTACACATACCCCTTAAAACAACTCTAAGGCACACAAACTTGTGTGATACTTTCAGGATTCTTGGCTAGGCTTATAAAGGGCCCCAGTGGTCGTTAGCCTAGTATACACCTATGAAACTATGAATTTGCATCATTTTGGGTACATCATGCTTAATACAGTTACCAAAAGTCTACATATAGGCTCAGCAACAGTTTGTTGCTTTAAGCAGTTTGCATGGATAAGCTAAAAAAGTCTGCTCAGAAGTTATAGTGGTTAGTAAAGACTTAAGACTATTTATACCAAATCAATACTACAAACTCTTAGTAGTTGCTATGGATGAGACAAATGGTTACTTTCTGAGTTCCTCCTAAAACACTACAACATCCAAAGTAGTTAATACCCGATGTACCCAAAATATTCACTTTTATTTTCTAGGGTGTCTGCTGTGTTTGAAGTGTTTGGGCCACTCCTCATTAATATCCTCACAAATCTATTACACCCCTCTGTCTTGCACTTCTATTACACCCCTCTGCCTCGCACTTCTATTACACCCCTCTGCCTCGCACTTCTATTACACCCCTCTGCCTCGCACTTCTATTACACCCCTCTGCCTCGCACTTCTATTACACCCCTCTGCCTCGCACTTCTATTACACCCCTCTGTCTCGCACTTCTATTACACCCCTCTGCCTCGCACTCTACACTAGTACAATATGCAGCTGACTCTACTGTCATCACTACTGGAGATAATACATCAGACCTTCACTCTGCCGCACAGGCATCTTTCAACACCATTAAGGCATGGCTTAGTGACAATAAACTAATTCTCAATCCAAAGAAAACAAAGCTCCTTCTCTTCCTCCCCAAAAACCTCTCCAATCTCAAAACCACATTTACCATCTTATCTATGAATAACACCATCATCACACCCGAACCCAGTACTAAACTGTTGGGCGTTACAATTGATGATCAGCTTAAATTTGATCTACACATTACCAATACTGTAAAAAAAAACACACCAGAAACTTGGTCTCCTCTACCAGAATCAAAGAATAACACTCTCCCATGCATTTCTTCTTCCCACCCTTTTATATAGCTGTCACTTATTCTCTGACCTTAACATCTCAGTCATTACAAAACTCACAACTACCTATAATAAGGTGGCTAGATTCGCAGCCAATCACACATACAAGGCTCATCACTGCTTATCTCTCAAGCAGCTCCCCAAGCTAGTGAAAGCGGATAAGGTACACATACTAAACCTAGAGTACTTGATTAAGATTGAAAACTATTCTCACAAATACTGGCTAATCTACAGTGTATGTACTGTACCTGTGTACTATGTATGTATTCTACCTATGTTCCAAATTTCAGCTGTACACCACAAATCTATTAAGTACCTTTATTTTTAAATATTTTTTTGTTTGTTCCCTCTACTGTAACTGTTGATGTGCTGCATACCACTGTAAAAAAATGTCTTTTGTAATTTGTGTGTATACTGGTCATGTCTAAATGTATCTGTAATTTTTCTATGTGGAGCTTTTCTCCCCGGGCCTCTGCTGAAAAAGGGCCTTTTTGGCTCAGTCAGACACCCCCGGTTAACAAATGTAAAATAAAAATAAATAAAATAAACTGACCTAGCTAGAATTCCTCCATCTGTTTCTACTACATCAATTACAGATTATTCACTCAATCCTCTATCTACCCTCTTTCTGCCCCAGCCTGTCTTCCATAATAACAAAATATATTCCAGACAGGACACTACGCAGCTCTGACCATGACTTGCTACAGATCTACAAACCTAATACCAAAACAGGCCATTTACTCTATAACCCTACTGTGGCTTGGAACCAACTACCCCTGGAAATTAGGTCCCTTAGCCATACCAAACACTTCAAGCTAGCCACAAACAAACACCTGACAAAGAAATGGTCCTGCCACTGTATACATCCCCCCTGAAACTATTTTACCCTAGCCTTCCCTACTCTGTTTCTCACAGCCTATTCATTGATCTCTTGCTATCTCCATGCCGTGCTATTTCCTAAGCTATAACGTCTATCTTTCCCTCCACTCTGCAGTCTATCTCATTCCCTGCTCTTAACCCGCCGTCTCTCCGGCTATAACTGCTCTGTCCCTTAGAAATATTCTTCTCCCTTTACTTATACAAATACTATAATAACCTAGTCTAGCAGTAACTAAGCAAATACCTGCTACTTGTTAACAGCATTCAAATGTAATGTTCTAGAATGTAAATTATATATTGCAAATTCTTTTTTTGTAAATATTTGTAAATATTATAATTTTTTTAAATCTCTCTGAGGAGATTTTCTCCCCTGGTCTCCACTGAAAACGAGCCAAAAGCTCAGCTGGACTAACCCGATTAACAAATGTAAAATAAAATAAAATAAAATAAAATAAAATTAAATAAATGTGCCCTATACTTACCTCAAATAAAATAAAAAAGTACATTTATGGACAGATTTCTGGTTCTGGCTTTACTTTTACTGCTCCTTTGGTTTTGTTTCATATGCCACTGAAAAAAAGATTTTGGTGTTGCATTCTGTCCTAGTTTGTCACTTCCATTATGGTGGCATCAACCTGTGCATCTTCAACAGATAATGACAAAAGTGATGTACTTGTACTAAAGGAATGCAGGGGAACAAAACCACTGGAGATGGCCTGAATGACAGCTTCAGCTAACCTTCGTACAATCTCCATGGATTCTATTCAAGCCTCCTTGAAATCCCAGGTCAAGGAGATGAAAACCACAGTTGCTGAAGTACAGCTTGCAGTTTAAGTCTATTTAGGCTGTTGCCTTGTGGTTAGAGGACACCAAAATCTACTGGATTTCCTCACTCTTCGAATGATCACACTGGAGATCAAGGAAACAGAGGTTGCTGCAGCAATACCTGTATATTAGAATTGCAGGAAGGTGCCAAGCAAAAACAACATGCACTGCTTTCTACAAGCATAGATTTCAAGTATTCTTGGCCTGGACCTTTCTTCGAAATTGCATCTGGAAAGAGCACATAGATCCTTGGTACCTCATCCACAGCAAGACACATCCCGTGGCCTGGCCTATGATAGCTTCATAGATTCATAGTCATTCATATGCAGGCAATCAGTCTGCATATCATTAAAAGCCTAGTTAGGTCCTGTCCTATCAGCAAAAATAAAGAGGTCTGTGTACAACCATGGGGGAGAAAAGGAATTTTTTATCTGGTTCAGAAATCTACTTTGAAAATAACTACTCTAAGCAAGTACTGATAATGTGGAAAGAATGGCTTCCTCTAATGAGATTTTTTTGAAGGAAATGACAGTTATGTTGTACTTTATTCTTGCTTAACATGTCATTTCTTTTATTGAAGGATGTGTCAGTTGCTGCTGCCAGTCTGGTTGATATGGGCATCCTGAGACAGTGTAGCAACTGCCTCATGTACACGGACAGCCCTCTACCACTACCACCTAGAAGCATTATATGAGATGTAGCACACCACCACATAAGGAAAGAAGCCAGTGATTACCTTGATATTTTATTAAATGATAGTCAGTCCAGTAGTAGATCCACAATGTAGTCCCACAAAAATAAGCAAATACACACTGGATCCAAACAAACTTAGGGTGCAAAGCAATACAAAAAATAAAATACAGATTCCTCTCCCTTGGCTCTTTCAGCCTTCTTGATTATATCCTCACATATCCCATCTTTCTTTAAAATAATAATCAACCTAAATTAATTATAGAAAAACATTTCCAATGACATCTGATTCATTTTATTCCATATTAAATTAAATAATTAAATTTTTAATTAATTCCAACTTCCAAAGCAAAACTTGTCCCAATTGGCAGCTTGTAAGCCTTGTTATATTTATATGTCCAATGTAACATAATTTAAAATGTAATGGGACTATCTTCTTTTCCTTCTTAACACCAACCTTCTTCCTTTCTTTTCTTTTCCTTCTTTTCTTTTTAGGGACTTTTCAAACATAAACATCCAGAACCACTGTCTAATCTCCTATTCTGTAAAAAAAATCTCCATTGCATTTAAAAAAATTTTTATTAATTTTATCAAAACTTTTACTTTACACTGAGAACAACTGCACTTTCCACAAGACTCCTATGACATGTACCCAGCTGAAACACTTCCTACCTCACACAGGCAGCTGATGCTCTACCTTTCAAATAGAAATTCATAATTCTTCCTTTTAAAAAATGAAAAAATGCTTTACTCATTTTACATTATATAAAGAATATTTTTTTTTTTAAAACTACCCAATGATATTTTATATTTAAATTTTATTTATCTCTTAATATTTGGACTTTTGGTGTTATTATTATGTTTTCATTACTTTTGTTTACTTTTTGCATGTTTTTTACCCTTTTTTATTTTTTTTTTATTTTGTACATGTTTCCTCCTTTTTCTTTTCACTTTCCTTTCTTTTGTAGCTATTTCCTTCTACATGTGCTGTTTTTCTATTTCCTTCTCACATTTTTTTTTCTTCATACACTTTTTTTTAGGGAATAGATTTATTGGGGTGTGAATGGATGGTGGGGTTAGGGGACAGCTTTCCTTGTTATGGGGGGGATTACTTATTTCTTGCATCCTAATGATTTTTGTTTTACCATCTTTTCTATTTTGTATTAATACCTTGCAAAGTTATATCAAGCTTTTTTTTTTTATGGTATTATTATAGACTTTTAATTTGTTTAGTTTATTTCATTTTTTTTTGTACAAATGTATTCACTCAATGAATTCCTTTTCACAACATCCCCTAAATAAATCTATAAATCTATAATAATAAATTAATATATCTATAAAAATAATTTAATATGAAATAACATTTATTTTCAAACATGCCCATGAAAAAAAAAGTTGCATACATGAAATGAAACCAAACTGCATGAAAAACCTGCAAAGCCTAAGTTTCCCAATAAAACTAAATATGTATATTATATAAAATAAAATTTTGATTATTCAGTATAAAAATAGTTTTAAACAAGTCCTTATAAAAATAAATACCTTCTAAGCCATGTACATGCTCAATATTTTGTATATAAACTGGCAGCATCTATAACAATGAAAAACATGTAAAAAATCCACATTTTAATTTTTTTAAAACTTGTCCTTTTCACTTTTGCAAAGAGTCTTTTTTCTAAAAATGATAGCTCTTCTTGATATAAGACCTTCTTCTCTCTGCTTCTTCTGAGTCCCAGGCAGAGATGATGTGGAGCAGCTCTCTGACTGAGGGTCCCAGCAATGGAGAGCCATGTGTTAATATGTCCCAGGGTCCTGACTGCTTGGCAGAATGATGCCTCTGACTGGCAATGAGAAGTAACACAAACAGAAAACAACTGTCACAGTGACTAAATAATTCTTTTGCTTTGACTGACATGACAGACCACGATGACACTTGGAACACAATTAGGATGACATCCCCTTGCTTCCTTTTTGATGGCCTGCAATTGCATTCCCTCATGCTTTTAAAACTTCAATCTTTTAAGTCAAAAAAACAAATGAAATGCTTGCTACCTAAAAGTAAAAAAAGTCATGAAACGTAAAATGCACAAGTCTAAGCAAACCTAGAAGTCATTAACATGGTGCTGCCTACAGAAACCTGCATTCTTAAACCTAGAAGAACCTGACATTTGTGCAGTCAGAGAAACCTGGTTCAATCATGCAGAGAGCTAGCACAAGCAAAAGAGCCACCAAGCCGTGGGCAACAAAATAAAAGGGAATTCATTGGTTGCATCATATAAAAGGATAATAGGAAATAATATATATGGAAACAACATAATGCAAAGGAAATACTCAGTATAGAAATATTTCAAATGGACCCTATTATTGACAATTGGAAGACCCTTGCTCAACTCTGATTCAAGATGCCCACTCCACCTACCTGGACCCCTTTGAATCTGTCAAGATTCAACCCTTTACCCTGATCCTGGGTGACTTTAACCATCCAACCATAGATTGGAAGAAATGCTCATGTCAAAATACAAATGCCCAGAGATTTCTTGATTACGTCAATGCAAATGCCTTGGACCAGTTGGTTGACATCCCCACAATAGGCGAAAATACCTTGGACTTGGTATTAAACAATGAGTAACCACTGCAGCATCCTACAGTGTCATCATCCCTGGTAAGATCCAACCACAAAGCAGTCACTTTTAAAGTCACCATCACCCCCGACTGACCCCCAAAGCTAGGGTCAAACAAAAAAAAATTCTACAAAGCTGATTACAGCCTCCTGAGGGAAGGTATAAACAGCTTCACAGCCCCCTCCCCTCCACAGAAACCGGCCCATATGTCCAAGCTTGCACCAAAGTACTATATGAGCATTTATATAGTTGCATGGAATCAGGAATACCAGACAGTGAAAACTTCACTCCTCTGCCCCCCCCCCCATTAGTAAAACAGGACATCCCCAGTACCTGCCCCCCTTCCCTTATCTCTAGGGAGCAAGTCATCACTGCCCTCTCAAAGGCAAAACATACAGCCTCCTTGGGACCCGATATCATCCCAGGCTGCATCCTACGTGAACTCAGGCAGGAACTTGCTGCACCATCAGGCACCCTATTCAACCAAAGCCTGAGTACAGGCTTCGTCCCAACCAGGTGGAGAACAGCTACTGTCATCCCTCTGCACATGGGTGGAGCATCCCCTGATGCAGGAAATTATAGACCCGTCAGCCTAACTAGCCTGATCTGCAAGGCCATGGAGCGGATTATCATGGACCTCATTAACAAGGACATTGGCAACTTCCAGACACTTGATCCCACACAGTTTGGTTTTGTCAAGGGGAGGTCATACCTATTAAATTTGGTTGACTTCTTTGAGACAGTCACCAAATCCATAGACAAGGGGAAGATGGTGCACACCACCTACCTTGACCTGGCCAAGGCCTTTGATACTATTCCCCACTTAGGTATAATAAATAAACTCTCTCAACTAGGAATCAATCCATATGTTACCAGATGGGTAGCAAACTGGCTCATTGATAGAACCCACCTAGTCAAAACAGGAGAAGCCACCTCAAGTAGTAGACCCGTAACAAGCAGTTTACTCCAGGGATCAGTCTTGGGGCCTCTGCTGTTTGAGATATACTTCTCAAAGGTACAGGCTAAATCTAGTGGGCTATGGCTGACCAAATTTGCAGATGACTGCAAGCTGGGTGCTGGGTGGTGTCATCAATTCCTCTAGTCCCACTCAAACAAATGACTGGTGCCAGAAACATGGCCTCAAACTGAATGCCAAAAAATGTATCATCATCCGTTTTGGGGAGAGTGACGTCCCCACAAATTAGCCACACTGATAATATGGTACTCAGTGGGCAGTCAGTCGTGAGGGACTTGGGAATTCAGGTTGATAGCAAACTGACTTTTGCCCACCATATTGCCTCCATTATATGGAAAGCTTTCTACATGGCCCACCTCATTAGTAAGGGTATCTCATCCAGGGACAAGGTGGTCATAACATCCCTGTATTCTTCCTTTATACGACCGATTATTGAATACAATGCCCCTTTCGGCATGTATCTCACAAAGCACATGCCGCAGCTGGAGAGACCACAGAGATTCCTCACCTGGAGAATTCAGGGCCTCAGATATTTGCCCTACACAAATAGGCTAAAAGCCCTGTCCCTCTACTCAGCCTCCTACAGACTTCTCAGAGGTGACCTCTGTCTGACATACAAAGTAATCTCAGACCTCGCCCAGTTGGGACTGCTGCATATCTGCAAGTCAAGCTCCACTCGAGTAACCTGCACACAAGACCCCAAACTGGTCTGTGACATCAATAGGACTTGTTGGTGGGACAGATTTGTGTCCCAGAGACTCCCCCTTTCATGGAATAGACTCCCTCTCCATGTAAAGCAGAGTACCTCATTAAACCTTTTTAAGTGCAACATGGATAACTGGATGGGGAATAGAAAATACACCCCTGGAATTCCACCTATGTCTGCTGGACAGTGGCATAGGGTGCTGACTTGTTGGAACATGGGCTAAATTCTTGGCTAGGTTTGTAAGGGCCTCAGTGCCAATAGCCTAGTAACTTCCTATGATACTAACATCACACCATGTTGCCTCTTTGTATTTTTTATTGCAAATTGCTTATTTATTTTATTTATTTAAAATTTGTTAACCAGGAAAGTCCGACTTGGAAAGAAGCCAATTTTCAGCGGAGTCCCAGGGAGAAATGCTTCAGATGCATGCCTTACATAGTTTTATGTCAGAAGTTATTAGTAACCAAGTGTGCATCTTGTATTCCACTATTTTTGCTTTGTTCATTTCCTTTCTCTTATTGTGACAGCTTGATATGTTTCTAATCAGTACTTTTTTCTTGCCTTAGAGTTCTTATAGATTTCTATTGTCTGGTTATTTTCTTGGGATGACTTCCCCACTGAGACTGTAGAGATGGGGTTGAATCATGGGAAAGTTATTTTTCCCATAACTTTGGAAGTTTTCAATGGACAGTGTATGTAGTTTCTGTTATACTTGTCTGTATTGCTTGTTATTTTTCATGGTTAGGTAGCTACTGTAAGCTGTACAAGTTTTTTTTCTTCTGCCCATTCATCTACCGAGAAGAAGGAGGTGGCTGTACTTGTTAGCAGATCTTCCTCTTTATTAAATCTGTTCGACATTTTCTAATTAATGGGTGGTAAAATCACCAGGATAATTATTCAGGTTAATGGTATGATATTAACACTGGCCTCCCTTAAATTACACCAAACCACGGGGATTAGAGCTTCCAGGCAAAGTTTTTATGATAGCCAAGACAATGTCAGGGGTTCCTTAGTATTGTTGGAGAATTTCATCTACATCATGGATTCCAGCGACACCTCTGATTGTACCCCCAACATACTTCTCTCGTGATAAATTTTGGAAATTGGGGGGACCTGAAATGGTATTAGTTGATTTGGGCATGTACAGCAGTCCCAGATATTTACAGTTTGTACTTCACTCTCCATGTATTGACACCTCAAATAGAATAGTCAGAATTCACATAAATGAAGGCTAATCACCTAATGATGAGGTGTTTCCTTCCCCATACCTGGGTCACAAAGCTATAGTCTGCTCTTTTCAGAAGTGTATCCCTCCTTCACCTGTGTTGGAAGCTATTTCTTACCTGATCAGGAGACCTGACTTCATACCAAGAGACTTGACTTTGTACCAAGACACCTGACTTCATACCAGGAGACCTGACTTCATCCACCAACTTACTGAGACCCATTAAGAATTTATTCCTACTCATAAGAGAGGTAATTATCAACCCTCACCTCTGGAATGCTTTCCAAATGTTTCCTACATGCAGAGCTTAGAGTGTGTACTATGGGACTCTGGTAATGTTGGAATGATGAGTTACCGTATTTGCAAGAGGAATATAAAAAATCGTTGGATCATAGAGCTATGGGTGAAGCAAAACATTCATTTATTACTTTGTAGTGCATCACAACGTAAATACAAGAAATGTATAATAGCAAAACTGAAATTCTCTTGAATAAGTTGTGTTTGCAGTACTGTAAGGTATCAACTCAGGATCATTCTAGAATAGCCTGGAGATGCAGGCTGAAAGCTAAGCTTAGTACTCCTATACTCTCACATGTGGGTCGGCATGTTTCTGTCACAGAGGCCTTGGAACTGTTTAGGACATACTATCAGTGTGTCTAGGGGAACAACTTCTAACTTTTATTGGGAAGATGGATGTGTAACCTACTCCTTCATAAACCTCCTACCTTATCAGAGGACTGAGCTCAGATTCTCATGCTACCCTTCACCAAGCAAGACAATATCTCAGCTATCAGGAGATTAAAATCGTAAGACCCTTGACCAGATGGTCTCCCTTCAGAGCTGTACAAATCTCAACTTCCATCTGCTTTAAGAGGTTCTGTGAAAGGTCTAATGCTTACGTTCTACAGGGGCTGAACTCCTGCCATTTTGGAAACAATCTGTGACGCATCCCTTTTAAAACCTGGTAAAGATCTAACATCCCCTAACAGCTATAGACTGATATCGTTATTAAACGTGGATAGTAACATGTTGATGAATGTGCCTTTGCTTGCATCCTTAAAACATCCTGACCAGGTAGGTTTTGCTAAGGGCAGACCCCCTTGGAATCATGTTTTAAGGGCACTCTATGCTTAGAGAAGAGACCCATTCATAATATACCAGCATTGCTTTTGATAGTGTCGGACAGCCTTTTCCAAGTGCTGTCTGCCTTTCATTTCCTCTTATTCATTGAAGCCCTGGAAGCATTTTATCATGGTTCAATAGCAACAGCACATGGACTATTTCTGTCTACTCCTTGCAACATATCTCGAAGGGTTAGATGTGGATGCTCTCTGCCTCCACTGTTAATACGTTTTGGAACTAGAGCCCTTATCTACACTCCTTAAGAACACCTTATGTTCGTTGCCACTTTTCAGGGAAAGGTAACATTGTTTTTGGATTATTTATTACTGTTCCTTGACAAACTAATGTCGACACTAACTTCTACTTGAAAGAATCGCTGTGACTGGTACCCTAAATCCTTGTTGGAAGATTTGCTCTGACTGGCAATCTATATCCGGATTTAAAGTAAAGTCTTCTGAATCTGTCCTAATAGTATGTAACTTACCTGTTTCTTCCACTGGCATAAAAAATTTATGATTTTTTTTCCATTAATACCACTCACTTCAAATATTTAGGAATACAGCTAGGCTTTGCTTCTAATGATACCAGGGGCGTATATATACAATGTATTCAGTAGATAAAATGAGTACATGGAATGTGCTTTTGAAATAAAACTTACTCATTAAAATCATTTTTAGACACAGTTATTTTATATTCAGCAAAGTCTTCCATTAAGAATGTCAAATGACATACTGTGGAAATGAAACAGAAAAATAATAAAATATTTATGTTCTCCTTGCTGGGCAGCCGTGGTAGTGCAGCAGTTAGTGTTGCCGACTCACAGCAAGAGGCTCTCTGGTTCAATCCTCAGCTGGGGTGCCTTCTCTGCGGAGTCTGCATGTCCTCCCTGTGGTTACATGGGTTTCCTCAGGGTGATTCGGTTTCCTCCCACATCCCAAAGACATGCTCTAGGTGGATTGGACACTCTAAATTGGTCCAAAAAGCAACACTCAAGGCTAGAAACCAGGAAAGTAGCACCAAAACAAATCTTTATTCACCACAAGTAAGCGCTTTCTTCTGGTGAGCGTCACCGGACTTCTTCTGACAAAGTAAATCATACAACATTAAACTTATATACCCACCAAAATTGAATCAATTGGTCAATTTAAGAAAAACACATTGCAATCAATTAAATGTTTTAAACAGACACAGCCCTAAAAAGAAAAAAACATTTCTAATAGACTTGGAACCAAGTAAATACATTCCATTCAGTCCTGTTCAAAGTGTATAGAAGACAGCAACATATAAAAACAAGTTAAAAATATATAATAAGAATAAAAAACTTTCTAAAAGTACATAATTATTTCAGGAAAAATACATTAAATATATCCACACTGGTGTATATACTAACACCTTATTATTATATACATTTAATAACTAATTACTTTATTTCATCTATCAAAGACTTTTAATTTAAGCCTACTAAAAATAGATATTGCATCATTAAGTCCTGGTGGAGAATAAGCATTTAAAAAGACTTGCCACCAGGCTTTCTTCTCTTCAAGATGCAGTTTCCAGGGCCCCCCCCCTACCTTCACACTTCACCTGTTGAATTACTAAAAATTTGAAATTATGATCTGGAAACATCCTTAAATGTCTATATAATGTATTTTTTGCATCTTGCTGTTGAATTTCATAAAGATATTCATAAATATGTTGTGCAAGCTTGTGTTGGGTCTTCCCAATATAAAAAGCTGGACACTGGCAACAAACTGCAGCATAAACTACTGCATAAGTTTTTGCGTTATATTTTCCCTTTACCACAATTTTTTTACCACCAATTCTAATACTAGGTGTTCTCAAAATGTGCTTACACTGGTGGCACATGCCACAAGGTGTCATGCTCCCCTTAGCCTCAATGACTAGGGGCTTTTGTAGTAAACTCTTAAAGTTCATACCTTTCCAAAATACAGAATTGGGATGATCTCCAAAGGTATCCAACATAGCTTGTTCTTGCATAGGAATAACCCAGTTTTTCTTAACAAGATCCTGCACAAGAAAGCTATCACTGGAATATGTACTGACAAAGGGACATATAATCTCCTGAGAATTTCCAGTACCTATTGAACATTCACCATTTATAACTATATCATCCCCATCATTTATACCAGGATTATTAGTTCTAAGGGGTAATAAATGTTGCCCATTTGTAGACATATCAGGACTTCCCAATACTGGGACATCTAAACCATTACTTTGTTTGTTAATAACCTCCTGTTTTATATTGTATATTAAACTAATAGGGTACCCCCTATCAAGGAACATGTTGCTCATAAATTCACATTATTTCAAAAAATCATTAAACTAGGAGACCATCAAGGCGGCTTTGACAAACTGACCCTTGATAATCCCATGCTTAACAAGACTAGGATGACTGCTAGAATAATGAAGCATGCTGTTCGAATAGGTGGGCTTCCTAAAAATTGTTGACTTAATGTATCCATCACTTATTTTGGTGATCAGTACATCCAAACAGGAAATATTTTCTTCTTCCACCATATAAGTAAATTTAAGAAAACTTGTACTTTGGTTGAGATAGTCTCGGCTGGAGTGCGGGGAGTGCCTTCTGTGTGGAGTCTGCATGTCCTCCCCGCGGTTGGGTGGGCGTTCAAAAGACATGCGTAAATGGGCGCGCCTTCGTTGAAGGTTGGACATCGAGCTGGCACCGCGGTGTTCGTGAAAATCTACTGCCAATCCTTAGCGGACCGGAGTTCTGCTGTGGCAACCCCTAACCGGGAAAAGCCGAAAGACAAACAGCAGCATTGACTATCTCAACCAAAGTACAAATTTTCTTAAATTTACTTATATGGTGGAAGAAAAAAAGATTTCCTGTTTGGATGTACTGATCACCAAAATAAGTGATGGATACATTAAGTCAACAATTTTTAGGAAGCCCACCTATTTGAACAACATGCTTCATTATTCTAGCAATCATCCTAGGCATGTTAAGCGGGGGATTATCAAGGATCAGTTTGTCAGAGCTGACCTGATGGCCTCCCAGTTTAATGATTTTGGCCTCCCAGATTAATGAGATAGTCAATAAATACAGGAATATCTTTCCGGGGTCCTGTCCATGCCACAAACAGGTCACCAAGGTAACGCAAATATAAGGGAATGTGTTCAAAAAAAGGGGAACAAAAAAGGAAATGTTTCTCCCACCAGGCTATCACTATGTTAGCAAAAAGGGGGCTGCAAGCTGACCCCATTGCTACACCTTCAAGTTGTTTAAAGTGATGGCCCTTAAAATATATAAAATTGTTTTTTTAAACTATATCCATTAGCATCCAAAGTACAAGTTTTCTTAAATTTACTTATATGGTGGAAGAAGAAAAGATTTCCTGTTTGGATGTACTGATCACCAAAATAAGTGATGGATACATTAAGTCAACAATTTTTAGGAAGCCCACCTATTCGAACAGCATGCTTCATTATTCTAGCAGTCATCCTAGGCATGTTAAGCGTGGGATTATCAAGGGTCAGTTTGTCAAAGCCGCCTGGATGGTCTCCCAGTTTAATGATTTTTTGGAAGAATGTGAATTTATAAGCAACATGTTCCTTGATAGGGGGCACCCTATTAGTTTAATATACAATATAAAACAGGAGGTTATTAACAAACAAGTAATCGTTTATTTGTCCCAATATTGGGAAGTCCTGATATGTCTACAAATGGGCAACCTTTATTACCCCTTAGGACTAATAATCCTGGTATAAATGATGGGGATGATATAGTTATAAATGGTGAATGTTCAATGGGTACTGGAAATTCTCAGGAGATTATATGTCCGTTTGTCAGTACATATTCCAGTGATAGCTTTCTTGTGCAGGATATTGTTAAGAAAAACAAGTTATTCTTATGCAGGAACAGGCTATGTGGGATACCTTTGGAGATCATCCCAATTTTGAATTTCGGAAAGGTATGAACTTAATGAGTTTACTAGAAAAAACCCTAATCATTGAGACTAAGGGGAGCATGGCACCTTGTGGTATGTGTCACCAATGTAAGCACATTTTGAGAACACCTGGTATTAGAATTGGTGGTAAAACAAATTGTGGTTAAGGAAAAATAAACTGCCAAACTTATGCAGTAGTTTATGCTGCAGTTTGTTGCCAGTGTCCAGCTTTTTATATTGGGAAGACCCAACGCAAGCTTGCACAACGTATTTATGAACATCTTTATGAAATTCGACAGCAAGATGCAAAAAAATGCATTATATAGACATTTAAGGATGTTTCCAGATCATAATTTCAAATTTTTAGTAATTCAACAGGTGAAGTGTGAAGCTAGGGGGAGACCCTGGAAATTGCATCTTGAAGAGAAGGAAGCCTGGTGGCAAGTCTTTTTAAATGCTTATTCTCCACCAGGACTTAATGATGCAATATCTGTTTTTAGTAGGCTTAAATTAAAAGTCTTTGATAGATGAAAGAAAGTAATTACTTATTAAATGTATATAATAATAAGGTGCTAGTATATACACCAGTGTGGATATATTTAATGTATTTTTCCTGAAATGATTATGTACCTTTAGAAAGTTTTTTATTCTTAATATATATTTTAAGTTGTTTTTATATGTTGCTGTCTTCTATACACTTTGAACAGGACTGAATGGAATGTATTTACTTGTTGTTTCCTGGTCTATTAGAGAAGTTTTTTTTATTTTTAGGGCTGTTTGTATTTAAAACATTTAATTGATTGCAATGTGTTTTTTTAAATTGACTAATTGGTTAAATTTTGGTGGGTATATAAGTTTAATGTTGTATGGTTTACTTTGTCTGAAGAAGTCTGGTGACACTCACCAGACAAAAGTGCTTATTTGTGGTGAATAAAGATTCATTTTGGTGCTACTTTCCTGGTTTCCAGCCTTGAGTGTTGCTTTTTGGAATGGTTGGTTGGTCGTTTTATTTGTTTTACACTCCAAATTAGCCCTAGGCATTAGTGCGTGCATGTGTGTGCCTTCTGTGGAAGGTTGGGCGCCGGGCTTGGCAACTCAACTCTGTAAAACTCCACTGCCAATCATGAGCAGACAGGTGATCCGCTGTGGCAACCCCTAACCGGGAAAAGCCAAAAGAAGAAGATGGTCTCCTTGCACAGGTCAAGGATCCTTAAATGTCCATTCTGCCTCATAAATGCACAGAGGCATATATGTACCACGTTTCTTAGTAACATACCAAGAAATCATACTCCTGTGTTTTACATCATTGGATCTTGCATCCCTGTGGGTTGATCTAAAACTACAAGAAGCGCACCTATCATTGATACCATATTGTGTACACCAGATACACGTCACAAGTAGAATATATGACATGTTTTACTTATCCACTGACTTGGGGAAGTTCAAGAATCTTCCTATCACTGGCCTATCTCAGTATCTAAATACTCATTGTGGGGTTATTAGTTCCATCCTTAGAAGAGTAGTCTCCTTTGATGACCATGACACCTTACTTTTACTCTGTGGGTCCAAAGTTTATGTTAATTTTACCAAGTGGATCATTTCCAAAGTTTATGTTACTTCAACCCACATTCCCCTTGCAGAAATGGTGGATAAAAGAGTTGTTCTTTACATTTCAGTTCTGCACAGGCTCAAGGTTTATGGCCTTTGCAGAACTCTTGTCAAAGTATGTTATTCGCAGAGCTCATCTTCCACCTTAAACTTTCATCGTTTGGTCACATCCTAAGAGAAGTAAATAAGTAACTATCTTCCATCCTAATACACTAGATTAAGCTATTAACTTATCAGTCTTTGAACTATTTTCCAGAGCATCCATTGGAAAGACTACAAACATGGGTATATCAGGGTATATTCTATGTTTTATGTCATACATTTTAACTTGGCCGTAGGTTTCAGTGTTATAAAAGAGAAAGCTCTGGAACTTTCAAGTGAGCAACTTTCCAAGATAGTGAAACATTCATCAGTGCTTGCTTCCTCTCTGAAATGAACTTGGAAGTGTCTACAGCTTATCTTTGTAACCCCAAATCTTGTATCTAAATGTACCTCTGCAGCTGACTGTCAGTGTTGTTGTTGCTTAATTAAGGGGTCCACTATTTCAATGGACATATAATCTGAGATTGTACTATCCTGAAGAAATTCTGGGTGAGTTTTGGAAGCAGGTCATGGAAATGTGTTTTCTTGAGGATACTGACAGCAGAGACTTAATAGTGCATGGTTCTGGTGGTACCAGATCCGGACACCCATATATCCATTACTAGACACATTGGAAGAGTTCCCTCTCCTCTTCAGTCAACCAATCCTGGAAAGTCTACTTTATATTCACTTTTGTAGCTACAAATTATGCAGCATTGAGGCAAAGGAGCCTATATGATGTTAGAAAGGATAAGCTGTTGTATATTAATGCCATGTAAGTGGTGGTTTTGAGTCTGTCCAATCAGAGACACTCAGTCTGCAATCTGCCTGCCTCTCCATCATCCAGGACATCATTTCAGCATCTTTTTTTTCAGTAGAAGCTGTTATCCTATTTTTCCATTATTGTACATGAAGTTGAATCTGCAAGATGGAAATGTTATATTTGTACCCTTTTCAACACCAGCACCACAGGGCTTAAGTTATCTTCTTGAATCTTGTTTGTTGCCAGACACAGTTATTCCTTTAACAAAACAAATTTGGCACCTATTTCTTTCCTTTTAGTGAGGTTCGGGCAGGACTCCATGTGCTCGGCCTTCTGCAAAGCCTAAGTGGGTTCTTCTTAGTCTCATTGTAGAAATGCATTCCCAGTGAAGTGTGTGTAATTTATACTCTCAAAATTGTTTACCTCCCTAGCTTGAGCCAGCTGTGTCTGCAGATTGAGATACATCACTGAAGACAAGACATTTGCTAATAGGATTTACTTCTGCCAAGGGAAGATGAACAAGAGAAGCAGGTACTATCTGCAAGAACATCTTATACTTTTTTTTCCACAGAGAAGGTTTCTGTGTATTCAGTCCCTTTACTCTGCAGACATGCTTTTAATTTCACTGGGGTTGCCTGACTGGAAATTGTCACTTTTCAATAGAGACCGGAGGAAAATAGCGAATCTTAAGGCATTACAGTCGATTGGGCACTGACAAGCAAAGCTCCACATAACTGGTTACATTGAATGAATATCACTGCTGCTATTAATCAACTTAATCTTGTATTTAAGTAATAGTCCGTGACTGGGTGTGGGTAAACCTGATATACAGACACCCAGAAGTGGATTATTGCTATTATACAGTGACATTATTTAAGAAAGCAATTGCTTACCTTTCCTAAGTAATGTCCTTGTATAAGGGTGTGAAGTGTTCCTCCATATTTATCCTTCTTTACTGACGTACTGAGCATGTCTATGGACTTGGCATCCCACCCCGTGCACAGTAATCAATACCGTGCAGGAGAAGCAATGGAGAAAAGAGACTCTACATTGCTGGTTTGTTTCACATTTTATGAGGGACAGTGCAGAAATACAAGGAAAATCAGGTACATTTCTGTTTTTTCACTTTTGAAAATGTACCCAATTTTTCTTTTATTTTGCACTCTCCCTCAGTATTCCAATAGAAATTCTGGACGCTCAGTGGTACTTCAGTGACCGGACCTTATCGTCTTGGTATATGCTTGATTTACAATAGGCATGCTGATTGGGCTGTCCAATCAGTGTGCTCATTTCTGAATACAAATGACCCATCGTTGTTTAATTACCATCATACTCCGCTACCCTCCTGCAGCTTTTTATGTAACAGTGAATTTTCCTTTCCTGAGAAGTATATTATGCACCTTGCAGTTTGAATCAGTATATTGTCGTTATTCTTGATACAATCACGGTTATCAGCTCTTAGTACTATTTTAGTATTAATTCCTCAGGTGATCTTTTCTCTGTATGCTACATACTCTGCATATGTCTATATATTCCACATATATTACATATTATACAATGTAGAGCGATACTTTGTAGATTTAGTAATTTATTTGCTATTGTTACATTTATCATGCTACTGTGTGATTGTCTGCATAGGTTCATAGGTTCATAGGTAGGTACTAGGCTATCGGCCCAAGGGCCTATGCAAGCCTAGCCATGTGTTTAGCTGTGTTGTCACCAGGAGGGCTGTAAAGGACAGTAATACATACCAGTGTAGGATATCTCCCAGTATAGCTGTGTTGTCACAGGAGGGATGTAAAGGACCGTAATACATACCAGTGTAGGATATCTCCCAGTATAGCTGTGTTGTCACAGGAGGGATGTAAAGGACCGTAATACATACCAGTGTAGGATATCTCCCAGTATAGCTGTATTGTCACAGGAGGGATGTAAAGGACAGTAATACATACCAGTGTAGGATATCTCCCAGTATAGCTGTGTTGTCACAGGAGGGATGTAAAGGACAGTAATACATACCAGTGTAGGATATCTCCCAGTATAGCTGTATTGTCACCAGGAGGGATGTAAAGGACAGTAATACATACCAGTGTAGGATATCTCCCAGTATAGCTGTGTTGTCACCAGGAGGGATGTAAAGGACAGTAATACATACCAGTGTAGGATATCTCCCAGTATAGCTGTGTTGTCACCAGGAGGGATGTAAAGGACAGTAATACATACCAGTGTAGGATATCTCCCAGTATAGCTGTGTTGTCACAGGAGGGATGTAAAGGACCGTAATACATACCAGTGTAGGATATCTCCCAGTATAGCTGTGTTGTCACAGGAGGGATGTAAAGGACTGTAATACATACCAGTGTAGGATATCTCCCAGTATAGCTGTGTTGTCACAGGAGGGATGTAAAGGACAGTAATACATACCAGTGTAGGATATCTCCCAGTATAGCTGTATTGTCACAGGAGGGATGTAAAGGACAGTAATACATACCAGTGTAGGATATCTCCCAGTATAGCTGTGTTGTCACAGGAGGGATGTAAAGGACAGTAATACATACCAGTGTAGGATATCTCCCAGTATAGCTGTATTGTCACCAGGAGGGATGTAAAGGACAGTAATACATACCAGTGTAGGATATCTCCCAGTATAGCTGTGTTGTCACCAGGAGGGATGTAAAGGACAGTAATACATACCAGTGTAGGATATCTCCCAGTATAGCTGTGTTGTCACCAGGAGGGATGTAAGGGACAGTAATACATACCAGTGTAGGATATCTCCCAGTATAGCTGTGTTGTCACAGGAGGGATGTAAAGGACAGTAATACATACCAGTGTAGGATATCTCCCAGTATAGCTGTGTTGTCACCAGGAGGGATGTAAAGGACAGTAATACATACCAGTGTAGGATATCTCCCAGTATAGCTGTGTTGTCACCAGGAGGGATGTAAAGGACAGTAATACATACCAGTGTAGGATATCTCCCAGTATAGCTGTGTTGTCACCAGGAGGGATGTAAAGGACAGTAATACATACCAGTGTAGGATATCTCCCAGTATAGCTGTGTTGTCACCAGGAGGGATGTAAAGGACAGTAATACATACCAGTGTAGGATATCTCCCAGTATAGCTGTGTTGTCACAGGAGGGATGTAAAGGACAGTAATACATACCAGTGTAGGATATCTACCAGTACAGCTGTGTTTAGCTGTGTTGTCACCAGGAGGGATGTAAAGGACAGTAATACATACCAGTGTAGGATATCTCCCAGTATAGCTGTGTTGTCACCAGGAGGGATGTAAAGGACAGTAATACATACCAGTGTAGGATATCTCCCAGTATAGCTGTGTTGTCACCAGGAGGGATGTAAAGGACAGTAATACATACCAGTGTAGGATATCTCCCAGTATAGCTGTGTTGTCACCAGGAGGGATGTAAAGGACAGTAATACATACCAGTGTAGGATATCTCCCAGTATAGCTGTGTTGTCAGAGGAGGGATGTAAAGGACCGTAATACATACCGGTGTAGGATATCTCCCAGTATAGCTGTGTTGTCACAGGAGGGATGTAAATGACCGTAATACATACCAGTGTAGGATATCTCCCAGTATAGCTGTGTTGTCACCAGGAGGGCTGTAAAGGACCGTAATACATACCAGTGTAGGATATCTCCCAGTATAGCTGTGTTGTCACAAGAGGGATGTAAAGGACCGTAATACATACCAGTGTAGGATATCTCCCAGTATAGCTGTGTTGTCACAGGAGGGATGTAAAGGACCGTAATACATACCAGTGTAGGATATCTCCCAGTATAGCTATGTTGTCACAGGAGGGATGTAAAGGACCATAATCCATACCAGTGTAGGATATCTCCCAGTATAGCTGTGTTGTCACCAGGAGGGATGTAAAGGACAGTAATACGTACCAGTGTAGGATATCTCCCAGTATAGCTGTGTTGTCACCAGGAGGGATGTAAAGGACAGTAATACATACCAGTGTAGGATATCTCCCAGTATAGCTGTGTTGTCACAGTAGGGATGTAAAGGACAGTAATACATACCAGTGTAGGATATCTCCCAGTACAGCTGTATTATCACAGGAGGGATGTAAAGGACAGTAATACATACCAGTGTAGGATATCTCCCAGTACAGCTGTATTGTCACCAGGAGGGATGTAAAGGACAGTAATACATACCAGTGTAGGATATCTCCCATTATAGCTGTGTTGTCACCAGGAGGGATGTAAAGGACAGTAATACATACCAGTGTAGGATATCTCCCAGTATAGCTGTGTTGTCACCAGGAGGGATGTAAAGGACAGTAATACATACCAGTGTAGGATATCTCCCAGTACAGCTGTGTTGTCACAGGAGGGATGTAAAGGACCGTAATACATACCAGTGTAGGATATCTCCCAGTATAGCTGTGTTGTCACCAGGAGGGCTGTAAAGGACAGTAATACATACCAGTGTAGGATATCTCCCAGTATAGCTGTGTTCACAGGAGGGATGTTAAGGACCGTAATACATACCAGTGTAGGATATCTCCCAGTGTAGCTGTGTTGTCACCAGGAGGGCTGTAAAGGACCGTAATACATACCAGTGTAGGATATCTCCCAGTATAGCTGTGTTGTCACAGGAGGGATGTAAAGGACCGTAATACATACCAGTGTAGGATATCTCCCAGTGTAGCTGTGTTGTCACCAGGAGGGCTGTAAAGGACCGTAATACATGCCAGTGTAGGATATCTCCCAGTATAGCTGTGTTGTCACAGGAGGGATGTAAAGGACCGTAATACATACCAGTGTAGGATATCTCCCAGTATAGCTGTGTTGTCACAGGAGGGATGTAAAGGACAGTAATACATACCAGTGTAGGATATCTCCCAGTATAGCTGTGTTGTCACAGGAGGGATGTAAAGGACTGTAATACATACCAGTGGAGGATATTTCCCAGTATAGCTGTGCTGTCACCAGGAGGGATGTAAAGGACTGTAATACATACCAGAGTAGGATATCTCCCAGTATTGCTGTGTTGTCACCAGGAGGGATGTAAAGGACAGTAATACATACCAGTGTAGGATATCTCCCAGTATAGCTGTGTTGTCACAGGAGGGATGTAAAGGACCGTAATACATACCAGTGTAGGATATCTCCCAGTATAGCTGTGTTGTCACAGGAGGGCTGTAAAGGACCGTAATACGTTTGTTTATTTTTAGAAAAGTAATAAGAAGCTCTGCTGAACTGAATTTTGTATTATTTTATTGTAAGGGAAGTGTGATACCTTATGGGAAATATTAAAACAATTCCACCATCTTTCCTCTTTATACGATCTTTGCAGATGATATTATAGCCAGAGATTGTCATTTTGGATTTGTTTACGCCACGTTTCAGTTATAGTTAGAATATCAGGCTTATAGGTTCATAGTTTAGCACTAGGCTAACTGCTCTTATGGGCTATTTTAAGCCTAGTCAATTACCCCATGTCAGAATCAAACCCCGCACCTTGTGTTTCTAAGGTAAGCACCTTAACCATTATGCCAACCTCCCATCCCTTATGTTGGGTAATCAAGGCATGTAGCTCAGTATTTTTTTTTCTTATGCTTCTAATATTTATGGTGTCAAATGTTAGATTACTGGGGATGGAGTTGACCTTTTTGGGGCTAGAGTAGTATGTGGAAGGGAATTTCCCCAATGGTGGTTATGATAGGTGGGGCAAAGATTAGGGTGAATGTCTCCTCCCAGAAGGATATTAGTATACTGGGATATTAATGATTTTAGTGTTTGCTCCACATTATGAAAGGTGGTGTTTCACATTTTGGAAATGTAAGGATAAGAGCAAAGATGTTGGCCGCAATAGCAAACAATCAGAGGGGACAGATAATATAGCTGCTGCATGCAAATGATATGGCAATGCAAGCATTCTTTGAATAGGAATTTCAGCAAATGGCAGGGTATTGCAATGTAATACGAGGCAAATGGAATGGAAATGAGTATAGATACGACAGTGGTCATGACAGCAAATGTGGAAATGAGAAAAAGATTAAAATTAAAATAGAAGGAAAATGGTGGAACAGGTTAGCAGCTTCAGTTACCTAGGAGGTGTGAATAAAAAGAAGGGACATCTGGATTAGAAGGTCAAAGCTAAAATCTCAGATGCTGCAGCAAAGTAGCAAAAAGTGTCAGGAGAAGAGTGATGCCAAAAACGGTGAAATGTAAGGTGTGCAAACGATGGTATGACCCCTGCTCCTGACATGGAAACCTTGAAATGTAAGGTGTGCAAAACGATGGTATGACCCCTGCTCCTGACATGGAAACCTTGAAATGTAAGGTGTGCAAATGATGGTATGACCCCTGCTCCTGACATGGAAACCTTGAAATGTAAGGTGTGCAAAACGATGGTATGACCCCTGCTCCTGACATGGAAACCTTGAAAAGTAAGGTGTGCAAAACGATGGTATGACCCCTGCTCCTGACATGGAAACCTTGAAAAGTAAGGTGTGCAAAACGATGGTATGACCCCTGCTCCTGACATGGAAACCTTGAAAAGTAAGGTGTGCAAAATGATGGTATGACCCCTGCTCCTGACATGGAAACCTTGGCACTGAAGGCAGAGCAGCTGAGGAAGCTTAAGCCCATCCCAGTTCAGTTTTGTCAGGAGCAGGTTATGCCTACTTAACTAGGCGGACTTCTTCAAGAAGGTCACTAGGGCCATAGATTAGGGCAAAATTATGCATATTGCCTATCTCGACCTGGCAAAGGCATTTGCCATAACAGCTTACTTGGGTATTGCAGATGAACTCACATGTTTAGGCATAAATCCCTACATCACCCAAAGAATAGCCAAAAATGCTCATGGATAGGACACATAAAATCAGGGTAGGGGAATCCAAATCCACCAAGAGGCCTGCTATTAGTGGTGTCCCACAAGGCTCAGTACTTGGACCTCCACTGTTCAGAATATACTTATCCAAA